>NC_138202.1:212330459-212385459 GCF_964194415.1 Vipera berus
TTTTAACGGAAACTATGTTTAGGACGAAACCTATTACCCAGGCTTGTCTTCTAATCTTTACACAGGCTCCTATCATAACTAGGGTTATGTTGGTTAATGGGATAAAATACAGGATTTGTTCTTCCTAAACATATTATTTTTACTCGGGAATGGAATGTCTATCTCCTAGCAGGCCTGTATTTGATGTGATTATAAGGTTGATATTCTCGTGTCCAAGCCCCCTCCCAAAGGGAAAACAAGAGGCTGCACCAGGAGCTATTTGGCTTCCCGAAAAGCCAGTACAAAAATGGCCATCAAGGCAGAGACCTCCAGTTAGAGGGAAAGTGGTGATCTTGCAGCAAACGAACTCGAGCCCTGCAGGTTGCCAGTCTCCTAAAAGCTCCTTTTCCATGCACGTGAGAACCTCTGCCAAAATAAGCTGGGGAAACACTACTTTCAAGCCAAGACATCTTAGTTCAGTTTCAGTTGCACTCAGCAAAGGGCTAATATCAATTATGGAGGTTACAGAGTGAGATCATGTCCTCAGCAAACTATATGGGGCATCTTTATGCCCCACAGTAACTAGGAGGTGTAAACGGGATATTAAACAGAATGTTTTTTAATATATATTTTTTCCACAGAAGTATCTTACTTCTTTTAGGACGTTGGGATCATCAAAAGGCACTTCCAGTTCAAAGCCTCTTGTTCCATTCAGAAAGGGAACAGCAGAGATCCTGTAGCCATTTTGCTCTGCTTCCTTGAGAGAGAAAGTCACATCTCCTATTTTAAGAGTCACCAGGTTGACATCAGGAAGGAAGACACCCAGGAATATATCAAATATCCGTGTTTCTGGAACTGTATCTATGTAACCAGGAGGGAAATTGTTATTGGCAAACTTAGAAACACAAGAACTTGGTTATTCCCTGGAAATGATGCTTTTATAATTTACCCTTTGAAAGTAAAGCTGAATAAATGGTTTGCTACTAATGTTCCTTTTTTGGGGGGGGGGAATGGATTGAAAAAAGCACCTCTCAACCTAATTGTTTGCAGTTCTGAAACTCAAAGGCTATAAGCTCTCTATAAACTTTGTTTAAAGCCAAGGTTAGACCTGCATATTTAACTAACAGGACACAATGACTTGGTGGTTAAAGATGCTAAATTTGTCAGCTGGAAAGTTGACAGCTGGAGTTCGAGACCCAAGCACCACACAAAAGGGTGAGCTCCCATCCTTAATGCAGCTCCTGCCCACCTAACGGTTCGAAAGCATGCAAATGCGAGTAGATAAATAGGCACCACTTCAGTGAGAAGGTAACAGTTTTCTGTGGGCCTCAGTTATAGAGTGCCACATGATTACAGAAATCTGTTTGGCAACACTGGCTCCCTCAGCTTAGGAAACAGAGATGAGCACTGCTCCTTTGAGTTGGACGCAACTGGAAAGGAGAAACCTTTCCTTTATCTTTATTTATCCAAGCCCTTTAATTATTTTAATGGCTTTGCTAAATTTCTCAAAGGAAACACAAAATCTATTCCTAATTGGGCAACAAACTGTATACGTTCATTACAGTAACAACATCAGCACCTCTTCTTTAGACTGACAAGCAGGCTCCTGCTGTCTGATTTTATATGCAACCACACACACTTACTATTGATTACTATTGGTATTCGAGGCAGGAAGGGTATAGTAATTGGTTTAATCACTAGGTACTTGGTGAGCTGCCAATCTCTATCTGTCCAAGAATGTTCCATCAATAGATCAATACTATAGGTCACTCCATAGACACTATTAGACACTGTGCTCTGAGAAAAAGACAGATTAGAACTATTAAGTGATGTTATATATAAACAACTTTAATAAGTTCATACTGTGTTCCAATATGTTACCTTTCATATCACACACTTTCCCTGATATTCCCCTCTAAACCATATCTATAAAATAGATCTTCTATTTACCTGAAGTCTGCCTCTAGGGGCTCCAATTGGGATAGTTATTTCAATGTGTGTAATGTTATGTTCCAATGTGTAGTTGAAGTTCTCAGGGTACTCTATTTTTTCTCCGTTAATTCCCATTGATACTTTAAGGGATCTGAAAGTGGATTCTTGAAGGACCAGTCTATGGTTAATCATTGGTATAGTCCATATCAGAGAAGTATCTGTGAAGCTGGTACCATCTGTTGATTTACAGCACTTGTAAGTTTCAGATCATTGCTAAACAAAGATCAAGACTGCATATTACTGTCATCAGGCAATATTATAACATTTATGAACCACCTGGCTAGACTCCTTGTACACAAGCTGCCAAGTTCTCATTTTAAGATTTATTATTTCAATGTACAAATTCTTTTTTGTGCACTTGCAGGTATAATTGGCAGAAAACATTGCTTGCTAGAAGGTCCGGATTGTATGAACATCCAATACCTTCCCTCCCCAAATAAGCCATGAATTTTCATGGTAAGAGGAGAAAAATACTTGCCAACTGGGCATGATACAGTTGTGTCGATCAGCAGAAGTAGCCATCTTTGCCTGTACCTGGACATGGAACTTATTGTGCTCATCGTGACCCCATTAACCTGTGAAAAATTCATGGTAAAAGTTTTACTTGACCAGCTGAAGAATGAGATACCTTATAACATCTCTCTTTTGGCTGGAGGGGGGAACAAATTACCACTGTATTTTGAGTTTCATTTGTAGAGTATGGGGAGCGAAGGAACACTCTCGCCAGTGTGTTATTGAAGCTGTAGCCTAATTTGTCAGCATCTCTTACTCCTGTTGTTTTTATGCCTGATGAAGAATAGAACATCAAACTCCACATCTGATACATAACCTTTTGTGCCTAGAAGAGAAGAAAAAAAAATCAAAGACAGTAAGAATTTTTAAACTGCAGAATGGCAAAAAAAAAGATTATTTGACAAGCATGCAAAATTCTGCAGTTTCCTTCCATAAGGGTTAGAAGTTGTCAGTTTTGTGAGGTAGTCTAGACAAGATGCCCACCCAGAAATACTAGCTCTAACTTTATTGTAAGGTTGCATTAACAGAATCTTGCTCGTCTGAAAGTACCTCTCTTCCCCCTTTCCTTTACAGTTCAAGAAACTAAGGGGGGGCGGGTTCCCTTCTGAGATGTTTGCTATGCCCTATTGCTTCTGCAGAAGGGACGCGGTGGCTCAGTGGGTTAGGACGCTGAGCCTGTCGATCAGAAGGTCGGCAGTTTGGTGGGTCAAATCCCGAGTGCCGCGTAACAGAGTGAGCGCCTGTTACTCGTCCCAACTTCTGCCAACCTAGCAGTTCGAAAGCACATAAAAATGCAAGTAGAAAAATAGGGACCACTATGGTGGGAAGGTAACAGCGTTCCGTGCGCCTTTGGCATCTAGTCATGCCGGCCACATGACCACGGAGACGTCCTCAGACAAGCGCTGGCTCTTCGGCTTTGAAACGGAGATGAGCACTGGCCCCTAGAGTCAGAAATGACTAGCATGCATGTGCGGGGGAACCTTTACCTTTACCTATTGCTTCTGCAAGCTAAGCCACCTCTTTATCTGATTGTCTAGTCCAGGGGTCCTCAACCTTGGCATCTTTAAGACTTGTGGACTTCAACTTCCAGAATTCCTCAGCCAGCAAAGTCCACAAGTCTTAAAGTTGCCAAGGTTGAGGACCCCTGGTCTAGTATGTGGCTCTTCCTCCTGCCTCTCAAAGTCATCCCTACATAACATTATAGAAGTTAAAAGGAGTCAGCAGATTCTTCCTTTTAGCCCTAATATTTTGGATGAGGTCAGCCTTTGACCAATTTGGTGACTTAATGCATTAGTATTGAAATCCCTGGAAGTTCCAGCTAACGCGGTCAATTTAGATGTTAAATTTCCAAATCTTCCTGTCTTTGTTCTCCAACTGTTTTACGGTATCTAAAAGACGAAATCTTCTAAAACTTCCTGTAGTCCGGGCTGAGCCTCTCTTATCTCCTGCACATTTCCTTTAATGGCCAGTTGGCCAGATTCTTCTAGATAGCTTAAGTCTGCAATAAATCCTTATACTCATTTGAACTGCTTGAATCTCCTTTTCCTGGGCACTTGACACTTCCTCTTTGGAAAGACAAGAGCTATCTGATGGCTTTAGTATCTTCAGATTAACAGTATAATTTTAAAAGAATTATAAAGAAAAGGAGAACACTGGGAGACTTGACTGGATTTCCAAAAAATTGTAACACAAAATCGGAAGCATTTCGTAGACTTTATTTATAAACAATTGATAAAATGTGACTTAAAAACGGGTAAAGTTAAAGATCAGAACGTTAAACTGGGGCAGAATTTAGATATAATTAATGTCACGATGAGAATTTCAGTGCAATAAGTAATATTAAATCGCATTAAATATTTTATTTAGAGAAAATTGTTATAAAAATGTTTTTCTACAGATACTTTACTCCAAATATTGATTGCTAAAATGGACAGTATGTTTTCTAGAAGTCATTGCAAATGTAATGAGCAGATTCAATCATTTTCTATATTTGGCAGCAATGGTGTAAAAGTCAACAATTTTGGGAAATGATGTATTATGAAATGAAACGAATTCTAAAAGCTTTCCATTCTAATTTTTTTTTAAAAAAAACACACACAAATATTACTAAATTTTATACTTCCACAAGGCATACCAAAGAAGCTTTGAACATTGTGTAAATGTGAAGCTTTTTTGGAAAGTATGTAAAGTTGATTCTGCAGAAGAATGGATAAGTTGTGGGATTATATTGTGATGTCCACAATAAATTTGCACTTCAAAAATAAATCTGACAATAGAATTTAAATCAAATTGTAAGCCATTTTGGAATAATTCTGTATATGAGCTTGTATCATATACAAAATTTGGGTTTCTCTTAATATAAATTCTAAATATTTTAACTTTAAATAATCTACTAAATAAATAAGACCCTTCACTTTGTACAGACAGTACTGCAGTTCCCAACTGTATTTTATGATTTATACTATAATTATTACTGTTGACATTTGTATATTACTCAGTTTTTAACCAGAGCCTACAGCATTTAAAACAATGTAATGTATTTAGTTCTGCAAAACCAATGAAATATTGAACATTCTTATTTAACAAATGTAGCCCTATTTAGTTTTTATGATGCTTGTGAATTCTTTCTGGTTTCTTTTTTGTTGTTGTTGTTCAGCTTGCCCCCCCACTTTATTTAAAAAAAATTGAGAAAAATAAAATTTAAGAAACAAGAAAAAGTAGAAATGCTTACAGTACCAGGGAAAATAACTAGTACTGGGCAGTATAAAGTATGGGCAGCATAGATTTTTCTATGCAATCCTGATAGTAAACTGCTAGACTTCTAATCCACAACTGGGAGGGGGATACTATTTAGAAGCCTTTTAAATATAATTTAAAAGAATCAGTTTGTTTCTGTTTATAAATTACCTACTGATTGAGGAAGGTATTTAATTAAATAATATTCCTACTATACCTCTGGTAGCGCTGACATCCGTTCTGCTGTGTCAGCGTCTGAAATCCCTGGGACTTCAGTCTTTACTGATACCTTGAAATGGAATGAAGCATTTTTCAATAGAGAATCCAGCAGGGTTATTAGAAAATCCAAACTTGTTCTAATTCTTGTTGTTTTAGAGAATTGAAATTATGAATGTTTTCCTATTCTCTTTTAAAGTAGAAAGAAAAAAAACACCTATCTGCCCAACCATTAGATGTAAGACGATCACTAGTAAAAACAGAGCCAGTGAATCATTGTCCTGGGGACATTTTGTTTTCAACAGATTGCCTATATTCTTAATGGGCATATTGCATTTTGACCCATGTCTTACCTCCATGTAATTCTCTTCACACAAAATTTCCCTCGGAGCCCATGAGAAGTAGGAGCAGTGCATGGGATGCTGGTAAACTGTAGCTGTCCGCAGGTCTTCAAATAATGATACTTTGATGTGTACAGTGAGAGAGAACCTTTCATCTTTCTGCAATCATTGAAAAAGCATCTGTAATGTCACTGGGGGGAGCGCCATATTTAGCAATGGGGAATGCTTCCTGCCACAAAGTTCTTGAGAAAGTCAGCATTTAAATCAGGGGTGTCCAACATTGGCGACTTTATGACTTGTGGACTTCAACTCCCAAAATTCCCCAGCTAGCCAACCCCCAGCTATTCTGGGAGTTGAAGTCCACAGTTCTTAAAGTTGCCAAGGTTGAATACCCCCAATTTAGATACTTAAAGGCTTGTTAGCTTGTACCTAATGGTATCTAATTATCTTATTAATAAATGCATTGGTGGGAGGAGAGAGATGTCATTCCCATTGTAGCCTCCCCCCACCTTCAAATCTATGGGACTGCTCAAAACAAATTCTGGGACTGAGAAACATAAAGGAGAAGTTCTGTGGTAGAAATAGTAGTTTACTCTAGCTATTTGGATTGAACCCATTGCATTTTAGATTGCTTTGGTTACTGTAACCTGCCTTTTCATGCATGAGGGGGCTGATATGCAACCTTTACACAAATCTGTCATAATCAGCAGATACTGATCCTCCACTGTAGCACAATGCTCTGTGTTCTCTTGTAAAACAGGTCAAATAATTGCTTTTTTTCAAGCATGTTTTCAAGCCTGTGTTTTCAGCTTTCCCCATCACCACCACTAGGGACCAAAGCTGACTTAGCACAAAAAATTAAAACACAACATAAATTAAAATCTTTTCATCAAAACAAATTCCCAACAGACCCTAATTTCATTAGCCCAAAAATCATTCTATGCAGTCCTGCATAAATAATACACTGGCACCCTTGATTCTTTTCCTGTGTATATATCTGCAGTAGATCAGCAAATTGATCTCTAGAATGTACTATATTTAGGATTTTTTTTTTTGCTGTTGTTCAGTTGTGTCCGATTCTCAGAGAGTGCCTGAGCAAATCTCTGCAGGTTTCTTGGCAAGTTTTTCCCCCCAGAAATGATTTACCCTTGCCTCTTTCCTGAGAGAAAGTGACTGGTTCAAGGTCACCCAACTGGCTTTGTTCCTAAGGTGGGACTCAAATTCATGGTGTCCTGGATTCTAACCTGATGGGCGCAGCTTCAGTATGATGAAACTGGGAAGCAGGCCGGCAGTTTGACCTGAGTCTTCGGAGAAGGGCGAGATATAAATGGAATTAAAATAAATAAATAAATAAATCTCTGCCTTAACCACTACATCCAACTGACTCTTGCCTTTGGGATAGGAATTCACAAAAATAATAAAGTTGTCAATCACATCCATTAATTTAATTTTCCTATTTACATGTCTGTGTGGGGCTCTGATACAACAAAAACTGCCTCTCTGCAGCATACTTGCTGTTTAATGATCCAAGGGGGCCTCATATTCTTAAAATAGCAGGAGGTAAGAAAGCCAAAAATAAAAACCACAGATGCTATGTCTCATCATTAGTTGCAGATAACTAGTTTGGATCTCAGCTCTGTTTAACTGCATTCAATCTACTAAATTCAGCCTTTGTATTCCCTTTTCTAGCTCCCTTCAGTGCTAGAGATCCTGACATTGTCCAAATGTCACCTCAGCAGACACCTCAGTTTAAAGTAAGAGATTGTAAAACAATTTTGTATAAAAACAATCCAAAGAATCTCTATTCTCTGACTGTTTTATGTGTTTATCTGTCATGCAGACTATTGCTTTATTTATGCTTACCAATGCTTAGAAGGCGTTAGGTTTTTCTCTTCTGGGGATGACACCTAACAGAATATTACTTGGGCTCACCTCATTTATAACATGACAGCCAAGGAAAGAAGCCCGGAAGATAGGATTTCCCCACACATCCTTCGACAGAGTATAGCCACAACGAGCTCCCAACATCTGGTCCACTAAGAATGGAACACCGGATGGGTCTAGAAGCATAGAAAAGAGTTATCTTACGGATAAGCTACCATGGTAGCCAGCCTAACCAACAAGATGAGAAACAGCATGTTTTTCAATGGATAGGAGAAAAAATGTGGTTCTCCAGGTGGTACAGAATAAGTCTCAATATCTTCCACCATCGATTATTATGATTCATTGGGAGTTATGGTTCAGGAACACCTGAGATTCATAGACGTCTTATACTTGCTTCATGGAATTTGATTAGCTACCTATTCCTTAGTGCAGGGGTGCGCCCACCCCATTGCCGGCAATGGAAAAACCGTCCTGATATGTTGCGCAACATCATGTGATGTCGAGAGTTTAACATGTCTGCCTTAATGTTTCAAGACATTCTTTAAATACTGACTTAAAATACTAAACTCTGTTTTTTTTCTCGCTTAAAATATTATAGGTAGTCCTTGTTTAATGGCCACTCATTCAGCAAATGTCTAAATTACAACAAGTCCTTGTAGTTCCAGCCGTTGCATCATCCTCAGAGTCATGTGATCACGATTTGTGTGCTTGGGAACCAGCTTGCAATTACAGGATCCTGCTGTCATGTGACCATTTGCAACATTCACTGTGGCCTTCTAACAAGCAAAGCCAGTGGGAAAGCTGGCAGGAGGTTACAAATGGCAATCACATGATATTGTGTTAACTGCATGGAATTCACTTAACAACCAGGAACCAACCAGAACTGAGGCAACTGCCATTGTAGGTCAGCACAGTCAGGTGATATTTTGTTTGGCAATGGAGATGCTGGTCCCAATTATTGATGGTAAGTGGGGATTTACTTTAAACACCCTTAGTTCCTGTTTTATTGCTGTTTGGTCACTACATAAGGCAAGCCATTTCCCAAAAATAAATCTATGTTTTAAGATCATAGATTATATTTCTATGTGTTTCACTATTCACTACCAGTTTAGAGTTTGACCGTGTTAATTCCAGAGCTCTGTACCCCCATGGCATAACTAATAATTCCTGCAGTGGCCTCAGCAAATGGAGAATGACAATAGGCATGCAGTGATGTCAATATACAAATCCCAGGTTTAGACTAGTGTCCCAGCATCTGATCCAAGGAGATAAGTCACAATACTTATGTTAAGTCTTTTCCACATTTATGACCAAAGACGCTCCTCAAATTAGCATGATCTATCTGAATTAGAATACTAAACATTTTCACACTAACCTTCATTTCAATAAAACTTTAATTTGAAAATATCAAGTTCTTGCTCAAGTTGCAAGTACAGGCAGTATTTTGTTTAACATCTCAGATAGCTCACCAATGACTTCTATCTTGAAAAATTTCTTCTGAAGAAAGGACTTGTTTAGCTTCATCCAAAATATGCTGGAGAAGCAGGTACTTTCTATAAAATCTAGAAAGGGGTTGAGAAAAATTAGTTATAAAAGTCATAATCTGGTCACAACGTGTTAATTCTCCAGTTTCTAAAGTTCTAAAAAGTTGGCTGAAAGCTGAAAGATACGGTTGCGTAAGGCCACATCCTATGCCTTAAATTCTTGACAGAGTTGAATGTGGTTACAACTGGAAACAGAGTAGAGTGCTCTTCCCTGATTCTAAGGGCTGCAGACTGTTCAGGGACATAAATGGTGTACCTATGCAGCTCACAGTTCTCTCCTCTAGCAAGGGAGAATAATTGGGGCAGGTCTCAGGAATTTTTATTTTAATTTTTAATCCCATTTATACCATTTATTTATTTATCAATTAGCTTTTGTGTCCCCTGAATATTGTCAAGTGCCTCATGTTGACTAGTAGTAGCCCTGCTCCCGATTTAAGTTAGGAAACTGTAGACACTACTTGGAGTTCACCAACCTGGAGAACTTACTGCTTCTTGCATCCAACCTATTTCACACTGCAGTAAAAGAAGCATCAGCAAAATTCTGCACGAGAGAGAAAGAATGCATGTTTGTGTGTGCATACATATGTATAGCTATATCCCCACATCATGTACAGACACAGATACATAGGTCTACAATCAAATAAAAGAAAAAGAAAAATGTCCTGCTAAAACCACTTTACCTGCAAAATGGCTTCTCTACTGTCCCCATGCTTTTACCAGATCCTAGTCAAGCAAAGAACAGTACACTCAATACTCTAAATTCCTTTAGCAGCACAGCTCCTTCCTACCACAAAACAGACAATGGAAAAGAGACAACCTGGAGGAAAATAAAGAAAGCGTCCTCTTTTATCACAAAGAAGGGGGAAAAATGTTATATCTGTAAATTAGGGGCAGGTGTTCTTGCAGTCATTTGCTAATGATTAGAAAGACGTTGCTTGTTTGAATCGCCTGTGGGCTTTTTAGACCAAAATTCTCGGTATACTTCCTCATGTGAAAGCCCCATTGATAATCTACTCCACAACTGTAGTTTGGATCACAGATTTATTATTTTAATACAATTATTCTCTTTTCTAGCTTCTGTAAAGATAATTATTTTTCCTATGCCTTTAACCCTCCAACAAACAAAATTAAACATTAAATATCCTCTCAACCCCCAAAAGTTAATAAGTTAAATGGTTTACTCCAAAGCTATTTTACAGGAACAGAAGCAGCTGAAGAAGCTATTGCAAGTGGTTCCACTGAGCCTTAAAGAAAGGCTGTGGTCAGATTCAATGAAGAGATGTGTAAGAGCTAAACCTGAGTGGATCATGTGACCAGGTAAGGCAGTCCCTCTTGGCCTACACAGTAGCAGTTTGATAATATTGAGAGGAACAATGTGAGTTACAAGGGTTTAGTCCCTGATAAATATATAAAGGATTAGGTTTTAGTACAGCCAGCCATTACAGCCTTTTCTAAGAAGATTTATTCTGAAACAATCTTAGTCTAAGGAAGCATGTTCTCTGGCTGGGATTGAAATTTTATTTTCCATTTAATGATGTTCAGGTTTGAATAAATAAGCTCCACCGGAATTCTGCAAACCTAAATGCACATATTAGGAGGTAAGTCTCCTGTTAAATGCCTTGTAATCTGCATCATAGTATTAAAACTGGGATGTAAATACCTATACCTTCTGCCTTTCTTCATCCAGATCTGCCTGGTGGAATTTTATTTTCTCTTTAGCGAAGCATTACTTGGGATGGTAACACGTGGCAATGAGGTAACGTGTGGCACAGACCTTTGGCCTGATGGAGAAGATGCAATTTACAGGCTTCTGTTTGAGGACTGAGGGAAAAGAAGACATAGATAAATAAAGTAATGCAATTCTGGATATATATATATATATATATATATATATATATATATATATATATATATATATATATATATATATATATATATATATATATATATATATATATATATATATATATATATATATATGTGTGTGTGTGTGTGTGTGTGTGTGTGTGTGTGTGTGTGTGTGTGTGTGTGTAATTTTTTTTAGATTACTAACAAAGAATTAAATTGTTAGCAATCTAAAAAAAAAATTACACAAATATGAGCTGTCACTGTTGTGACTACTGCCTGTCGATGAATGTGCCCTTATTTGCTTGGAACTTTAATGCTTATAATTATTTTACTGAACAATGATTTTCCCTAAATATATGCTTTATATGATAATGAATTTTTTAATGATTTATTTTCTTACCATACAATTTTCATTAATCCATTTTCAAACATTTTTTTTTTAAAATGGAGAATTGCTTCATTAAAAAATAAACTGGCCTGTTTGATGAACTGCCAGTGCTAGCTACATAATAAATAACTCATAAAATATGGGAAAGGCTTTCTTTAATCTGGAACAATATCAAATAAGTAGCATGATGATGCATTTAATTGCCTAGAAGCAGCAAATAAAAATATCAGATTTATAAAAACAATATTCATCATGCAAATGATATCCACATAGAAATATCTGGACTACCTAAAAGTTATCTTGGAGTTAAAATTAAACATCAAGTTTAGGGCTTTTTTAAATCGCTTTGCTCTTTGGTTTTGATAAGTTGTTAGAATTACAATATAAATACTGTTTCTAAAAACAGCTACAAGAAACCAGATTGGCTGTACATATGACCTGGGGCTAATTCACCCTTTTACAGTTGATGAATAACTTTGGGTAAGTCATTTAGGCAACATTTTAAAATTCTGAGGAAATAATCCTTCAAATGTATTTTAACAGGGACAAAGAGAGCAAGATTTTTTTGGCTGGTGCACTTTCTATCCCACTAGCTGTGTTTGCTCAACATAACAAACTTAGACCAACCAATTTACTTAGCCTTCTATAATGTACAAATCCACCCAATTAACTGCTACAGATAGTAGTCCTTCTATAGAAGTACAAAATATCCTCCCAAAGTGAAGGTCAACTATGTATGATATAAATTCAGATGAAGAACTTTATTAGTCTGGGGTTTAAAAAGTGGAACTCACTCCATTTACCTCTCCTGGAAGTACTGTAACTATTATAAGACTTTATACATTTGCAAGGGTGGTCTTAGTCATGGGGCCTAACTTTCTGCTCAGAGTAGGAAGCATTTCTAGCAGATGGCTGTCTGGCCTCTATTTCCACACATTCTGTGAATAGCAAGCAATTGTTTTTCTGGGAACTACTTCTACCATTAAAATGTCCTTATTAGAAGAAAAAAGTCCTAGCATTTAAGTGGAATTTGGGTTAGGATGCTGAGCTTGTCGATCAGAAGGTCGGCAGTTTGGCGGGTCAAATCCCAAGTGCCGTGTAACAGAGTGAGCGCCTGTTACTCGTCCCAGCTTCTGCCAACCTAGCAGTTCGAAAGCATGTAAAAATGCAAGTAGAAAAATAGGGACCACTCCGGTGGGAAAGTAACAGTGCTCCGTGCGCCTTTGGCGTCTGGTCATGCCGGCCACATGACCACGGAGAGGTCCTCGGACAAGTGCTGGCTCTTCGGCTTTGAAACAGAGATGAGCACCGGCCCCTAAAGTTGGAAATAACTAGCACGCATGTGCGGGGGAACCTTTACCTTTACATTTTATATTAAATCTGCAGTCCTGTATTTTGCATTCTGGAACAAGATGGAAGAGGATTTGATCTTCAATGTGTCTTCCTTCCAGATATTAAAAGTGCTATCATATGCTTAGTCTTCTGAAGGCCCTAACTGTTGCAGTGTTCCCAGTTGGGCAACTAAATTTGGGCCTCAGTGAAGAAAAGTGTTTTCTGTTGCATGGACGGACCCAAAAAACAAGCAATGCAAAGGTCCTGCAAGAACTGCCCAAGTTGGTAAGGTCTGTGTCCAGTGTAAGTAACCATGTCCAAATGATTGTTATCAGTTGCTCCTGAATGCTTTAAGGGCTTTCAGCAGAATAGCAGAGCTAGTGTGGTGCATGTGGGGGAGAGGTGAGGAGGAAATATTTATCCATCCTACAAGCTGAGATTTATGACAATATGTTTATAAACCAGTGTATAGTCCTCTTGAAGCTGGGGACTAGGAGGACACTCATGTCTTCTAAAGGAATGTGCTAAAAAGCTTGTGGAGCTTGGACAGGTAGTTCTTGAAACTTCACAAACATTTGCTTTTTCCCCCTCTAAGGTAGATGTGGGTAAAGGAGAAGTAACCCTATAAAGTTACTAAGTTATCTGGAAAGATTCCATCACCATGGAGCTTTGAGAGGGCAAGGTCTGCACCTCTGTAAATCACAGCCCTTCCTGCATGACCACCTTGGAGTATCACATAAATCAAAGGAAAGGAGAGAGAGAGGGAGGAAGAAAGGAAGGAGAGTTCATCAGAAGTGAGAAATGAACATTCTCCAGAAGTTCTTTGGATTCTTTGGTCCTAATGCTAGAGGACAAGACAGGATTTCCTGCTTTCCAAACAAGCTTTCCTTCCACGAAGGCCCTAAGCAAACCCTTTGAAGCACCTAAAGCGATGGTCCCCAACTTTTCTAGCTTGGCGGTCCAGCCCACCACAAGGGTGTGTGTGTAAGTGGCAGGTGCGTGCATGCACAGCTCCATTTGTGTGAGCAGCGTACACACGAATGGAGCTTCGCACCAGAGCATACGGTGCTTACGCTCATGTGCAAAGCTCCACTTGTGCGAGTGGCAGGCACTTCCGCTCATGCATGAAGCTCAACTCACGCAAGAGGAGGATTTGCACTTGTGGAGTTTTGCATTCATGTGCACGCTTGTCTGCCATTTACTTGCAGACAATGCAGCTTCCCGTTTTCCTGCAGCCTGGTTTCAAACAGGCCACAGCTCAGTAGTGGCCATGGCCTGGGGGTTGGGGATCCTTGACCTAAAGTGTCTGTGGTTAAGCAAAGCATTAGTGGAATATCCCAGTGTCCCATACCATTCTGTCTAGGACTCTAGGACATCTGCTGGGATGAAGCAGTTTCAAAGAAAGTCAAAGGCTTTCATTGTATAGTTATAACTGTCTTACTGAATTTTTTTATCCTGCTGTAAATGCCCACATGCTGTTCCAGCCTTCCACTACACTTTAGCTAAAATGCAGAGTCAGCAGATAACCCTACAGGGATATTTAAGCCAGAATCCACACTTCTAGGTCAAATCCTCCATCTCCCTGATAGATGAGGGGTTTTGCTTCATGGCAAAAATCCAGGATGGAATTTGATTGTATCACAGTGCAGGTGACCTGTAACTAGCACTGGAACAGAAAGAGAGACCCATATTTGGGTCTATAGAAGATCATTAATAGAAGGACTGATCTTGCTACAGGCGGAGATGGTTCAGCCTATGACTGAGGAAGGTCTTCTATGCTAATAGAGACATGTCTACTTGTAGTTCTTATGCTGAAAAGCAAGAATTAGGAATTCTTGTTATTAGCCTAATGACCACCATTTTTGCTTCTATGCACTGTGCTTGCATTAGAGACGTCATTTTGTGAGGGCAGGAAGATCACGTACACAGACCCAGAGATGGGAAAAGAGCGGGAAAGTAATGAAAGATGATTGGTTAATATTCTGTGTGCCAACAAGTGTCACCTTGTGATTGGTTGTTACCTGTATATAAACAGAAGTGCCTAACTGACCACTGAGTGGCACTTCTGAGCACAGCTGCCTGTATTTCAGACAGTGTTCCACCCAGCAACTTCACTTGGCCAAATAAAATTCTGTTTGTTTGGAACGTGGCTCAATATTCCAAAACAAACAAACTCACTTGGAATTCCAGTAACAAAGTTTTTATTTAAAAAGAAGTGTTTGCAAAGGCTTGGTAAGCTGAAACCCACACAGGAGTTCAGTCACCCCTTAAACAGCTGTTTTACACATTTTTATATCCTGCTCCCGACACAGATTCCCCCCTCCCCTATCACACTCAGCGCCCCTTCCCTAATCATCCGATAAACTATCTGGACCACCTAAAAACCACTGTCCCTCCCATGTTCCAAGAAGCCCCTTTGTACACATCCTATCTATCACTATCTAATTTTCTGTTAACAAAGCTTGGCTCCTATAGTTATTTCTGTATTTCCTTTACTTGTGGTTTAGGTTAGGTAGCATATTCAGCTTGTCACATTTGTACTTGTCAACTTTTAGATGAGATAGACAGACAACCATTATTACTTCGGATTTTCAGGTGGCTTCTTCTAATGTCCTTTAGACTCATTAGAAATTTCTGAATAATATTTTATTCCTTTCTGCCTCACCCCAACTGACTTGGAAGCCTGTGCTTGAATCTCCTGATTTGCCCTCTTGGAACCTCAGGTTCTTCAGGTAGTTGCTGATCTTTACAACCTTATGGATAGGTCCTGTCATTTTTTATTACACTCAGGGCATTTTTTTTGTCATAGAACGCCCAGAACGGAGTTCCGGCACCTTTTTTGGATGGAACCTTGTAGGATAGGCAAGGCGGGTTGTATGACGTGTGAGTTCCAGCCCTTTTTTTTTTTTTTACAAAAAAGCAGTGTTTACACTAATCTAGGTTCCTCAGGAATATGCAACTCGGGAACATGCAAATTAGAATATGCAAAACTCATGAACTAGAACATGAGTTATACTTGGTTTTGATCTAGCAACCCCAGCTCATAGATAATTGTTAACAAAAATGCAGTGTCCCCTAACAAAGAATCTGGAGGTGAGATTTTAGAGCACAGGTAGGGCAATTTGTCTTTAAAATCAGTTCTGCCTCACCCCAACTGAGACAGAGAACAGCTGCATTTATATTTCCCCAGGACTGTAAAACCGTCATATGCAAAACCTTGTCTTAAAGCTCATCACTGCAAAGGTAGTGGATAGGCCTGTCAACAGAAAAAGAACAGTGCATGAAGGAGAGCAGCACATGGGAGATCCTGGGGAGGCCTAGGTCATGGGGGCAATCGCGCATTTCCCTAATGGTGCCAAGCTGCCCTTTGCATGGCAGCAGTGGTGCTAGGGCTGAAGTCGAGGCTGCTATTTCAGGCCTAGCCTCAGAGCTGCTGTCTAGTGCCACAGTTCAGGGTGAACTAGTTGGGGAATGAGGAGATGGAGAATTGTTTCTATTTTGTTGCTGGGGGAGGGGAGGGTGTGGCATGCCAGCAGAATCAAGTTAAGCATTTTCCCATTTTTTGAGACATCAAGCCCAAAAGGTTCACCATCAATGCATTAGGGCCTGGGGCAAAGTTTCCTTTAGGTCAGATCCACAAGAAGGGGTGTATTTGGTCTTTAATTAAACCCTGGAGCTCTTGGCCACTTCTAAAAGACTGGCATCCAGGAATTCTGGCATCCAGGAGCAAAGCTAGATCCTGAAGATACCAAAAATGGGATTTAAAAAAAAAATCTTTCAAGGAGCTGTCTTCCATTTAACGTTCTTGAATACCACTTCTGATTCTGGGTTCCCTTTCCTCCTTTGAAAATGAGACAGGGTGAGGTGTGGACTTAATAATGTTTAGAAAAAGTATCATCCTTGAAAAGGGCTACTATTGCCTCAAAAGGCAGTCCCTAAACTGAATGGAATCTGTTTGGTAGTTTCCCCCCAAGTGCCTCACATCTAGGCCCAGAGACTTGAAAGTCATTACACTCCTTGGAGAATATTTCTCAGTCTTAAGAACTCTAAAATGGTTGGCTGGGGAATTTGGGGAGTTGAGCTCTGCACATCTGAGGTTGTGAAACACTGTCTAGAAAAAATTCAGTAGTGCCAGAAAATAAGACATATTTGCTGCCATCACTATTAAACACAGATTTTTTGCCCTCCTGAGGTCTTTTGTGTGATAATGTCATGATATGCATCTTTGTGGTTCACCGTAGAATTATAGAGAGAGCCAGCTGGGAAATTCTGGGAGCTGAAGTCTCAAAACCAACAAGGTTGAGAAACATTGGCCTAGATACAAGCCAATTGTTTAACCATTCCATGATCGAAATTCTATTTTCCTGTAATGCATCTCAAGATAGTATTTGTGCTTTTAACAACTGCCTTACACTGCTGGCTCATATTTAACTCTAGATCTGATGTCAAAGCAAAGAGGGCCAAGCCTGGCTCCTGGGGGATGGGTGGAAGACCACAAGACTCTGAAATCAAAGAAACTCTGTCCAGGAAAATGGCTCAGCTGTGCAAGAATGGTGTTATGGGATGTGGATAGACTGATGCAGTGCATACATTCCTGTTGGAAGAGCCCTTTCATTATCATGATTTCATCATTCTCCGGACATCTTTTAAACTTGGAACTGAAAATGGAGGCCTAGGATTAGGATCTTTTTAAGCACTTATTTAAGCAAGTTAGAGTCCTTTGTTGTTGTTAGCTGTGAAGTCGTGTCCGACCCATCGCAACCTCATGGACAACATTCCTCCAGGCCTTCCTGTCCTCTACCATCTTCTGGAGTCCATTTAAGCTCACGCCTACTGCTTCAGTGACTCCATCCAGCCACCTCATTCTCTGTCATCCCCTTCTTCTATTGCCCTCAATCTTTCCCAGCATTAGGCTCTTCTCCAGTGAGTCCTTCCTTCTCATTAGGTGGCCAAAGTATTTGAGTTTTAGCTTCAGGATCTGGCCTTCTAAAGAGCAGTCAGGGTTGATCTCCTCTAGGACTGACCGATTTAATCACCTTGCAGTCCAAGGGACTCGCAGGAGTCTTCTCCAGCACCACAGTACAAAGGCCTCAATTCTTTGGCGCTCAGCCTTTTTTATGGTCCAACTTTCACTGCCATACATTGCAACTGGGAAGACCATAGCCTTGACTATACGCACTTTTGTTGACAGGGTGATGTCTCTGCTTTTTAGTGTGCTGTCTAGATTTGTCGTGGCTTTCCTCCCGAGGAGCAAGCGTCTTTTAATTTCTTGGCTACAGTCCCCATCTGCAGTGATCTTGGAGCCCAGGAAAATAAAATCTGTCACTACCTCCATTTCTTCCCCATCTATTTGCCAGGAATTGAGAGGGCCGAATACCATGATCTTGGTTTTCTTAATGTTAAGTTTCAACCCAACTTTTGCACTCTCCTTCTTCACCTGCAACAAGAGGCTCTTTAGTTCTTCACTTTCTGCCATTAGAGTGGTATCATCTGCATATCTTAAGTTGTTGATATTTCTCCCGGCAATCTTAATTCCAACTTTTGATTCATCTAGCCCTGCCTTTCTCATGATGTGCTCTGCATATAAGTTAAATAGGCAGGGCGACAGTATACAGCCTTGCTGGACTCCTTCCCCAATTTTGAACCAATCACTGGTTCTGTGTCCAGTTCTCACTGTTGCTTCTTGACCTGCATATAGGTTTCTCAAGAGACAAATAAGATGGTCTGGTATGCCCATCTCTTTAAGGACTTGCCACAGTTTGTTGTGATCCATGCAATCAAAGGCTTTAGCATAGTCAATGAAGCAGAAGTAGATGTTTTTCTGGAACTCCCTAGCTTTCTCCATGATCCAGCGTATGTTGGCAATTTGATCTCTAGTTCCTCGAAATTCTGCCTGTACTTCTGGTAGTTCTCGATCCACATACTGCTGGAGTCTAGCTTGTAGGATTTTAAGCATAACTTTATTAGCATGAGAAATGAGTGCAATGGTGTGATAGTTTGAACATTCTTTGGCACTGCCTTTCTTTGGAATTGGAATGTAAACTGATCTTTTCCAATCCTGTGGCCACTGTTGAGTTTTCCAAATTTGCTGGCAAATTGAGTGTAGCACTTTTACTGCATCATCTTTTAAGATTTTGAACAGCTCAGCTGGAATACTGTCACCTCCACTAGCTTTGTTGTTGCTCAGTTTTTCTAAGGCCCACTTCACTTCACATTCTAGGATGTCTGGCTCGAGGTCAGTGACCACCTCATTGTGGTTATCAGGGACGTTAAGCTCGTTCTTGTATAGTTCTTCTGTGTAATTTTGCCACCTCTTAATCTCTTCTGCCTCTGTTAGGTCCCTGCCATTTTGGTCCTTTATCATTCCCATTTTTGCATGAAACGTTCCCTTCATCTCTCCAATTTTCTTGAAGAGATCTCTGGTCCTCCCTATTCTATTGTTTTCTTCTATTTCTTTGCACTGTTCATTTAAGAAGGCATTCTTATCTCTTCTAGCTATTCTCTGGAATTCTGCATTCAATTGGGCATATCTTTCTTTTTCTCTCTTGCCTTTTGCTTCCCTCCTTTCCTCAGCTATTTGCAAAGCTTCCTCAGACAGCCATTTTGCTTTCTTGCATTTCTTTTTCTTTGGGATAGTTTTGGTTGCTACCTCTTGTACAATGTTGTGAACCTCCGTCCATAGTTCTTCAGGCACTCTGTCTATCAGATCTAATTCCTTAAATCTATTTGTCACCTCTACTGTATATTCAACAGGGATATGATTTAATTCATACCTGAGTGGCCTAGTGCTTTTCCCTACTTTCTTCAGTTTAAGCCTAAACTTTGCAAGGAGAAGCTCATGGTCTGAGCCACAGTCAGCTCCTGGTCTTGTTTTTACTGACTGTATAGAGCTTCTCCATCTTTGGCTGCAGAGCACATAGTCAATCTGATTTCTGTGTTGACTGTCTGGTGATGTCCATGTGTAGAGCCATCTCTTGGGTTGTTGGAAAAGAATGTTTGGTATCACCATCGTATTCTCTTGACAAAATTCTATCAGCCTGTGCCCTGCTTCATTTTGTACTCCAAGGCCAAACTTGCCTGTTATTCCGGTTATCTTTTGGCTTCCTACTTTAGCATTCCAATCCCCCATGATGATAAGGACATCATTTTTTGGTGTTAGTTCTATAAGGTGATGTAGGGCTTCATAGAACCGGTCAACCTCATCCTCTTCAGCACTGGTGGTTGGGGCATAGACTTGGACTACTGTGATATTGAATGGTTTGCCTTGGATTCGAACTGAGACCATTCTGTCATTTTGAGGATTGTATCCCAGTATTGCTTTTCCTACTCTTTTATTGACTATGAAGGCTACTCCATTTCTTCTGAGGGATTCTTGCCCACAGTAGTATACCTGATGGTCATCTGAATTAAATTCACCCATTCCTTTCCATTTTAGTTCACTGATTCCTAAGATGTCAATGTTCAGTCTTGTCATCTCATTTAATCATGTCCAACTTGCCTTGATTCATGGATCTTACATTCCAGGTTCCTATGGAGAAAAAATCTTTACAGCATTGGATTTTCCTTTCACCACCAGATACATCCACAGGTGAGCGTCCTTTCAGCTTTGGCCCAGTCTCTTCATTCTTTCTGGCGCTACTAGTACTAGCCCTCTGTTCTTCCCCAGTAGCATATTGGATGCCTTCCGACCTGAGGGGCTCATCTTCCAGCATCATATCATTTTGCCTTTTGGTACTGTCCATAGGGTTTTCATGGCAAAGATACTGGAGTGGGTTGCCATTTCCTTCTCCAGTGGATCACGTGTTGTCAGAACTCTCTGCTATGACCTGTCCGTCTTGGGTGGCCCTGCACGGCATAGCTCATAGCTTCATTGAATTACGCAAGCCCCTTCACCACGACAAGGCAGTAATCCATGAAGGGGGTTAGAGTCCTAAAAACAGACATAAAAGAGATGTGCTTGACATTTAAAGGCTGTATGAACTTTCTTGCCTCTTTGCCTGGTTGCATTGCAAACCCTGGGCTTTTTTGCTAACTGCTAAACCCAGCTGTCAAAAATCAAAATTTTTGTACATCAGTGTCTTGGCCAACTGAAGTCCTTTTTTTTTCTTCAAATAATTGTTTAGCCACAAACTGTACTGAATGTATAGACTTCACAGATTGAATCGGCTTACTGCTAAGGTCTAAGCAGAATTTATGCTGTTTGTAGCACTCTTTATTGGTCCTGACCTGTGCATTCAGCTGCCAAAATTCAAAGGATGCTTTAGTACACTCACACAAGAGAAGGCAGGAAGAGAAATGATTTTCTGGCTCCCTCTTCTGGTCAGACATTGCAACATTGACAGCTTCTGTATTTTTCTTAATATTTGTAAAGTCTCGCTTCCCAAGAAGGCTTTATTAAAAAATATACTCATGAGACCTAAGGCAGTGGCTCTTAGGAGAGATGGGGTTCAAAAATGTCAAATTGGTGGCTGCAATGGCAGAATAGAAAGCTGTCTTTTTTTTACATGCAGGTTGAGATTCACTTGCAGTTGGTGGACAATCTGTATATAAAAATGTATAACATGCAATCTGCATGCAAAGGTATGTAACAAAGAGCTATGTCTTCAAACCCATGTTGCCTTTTTTCATCCCCAGCCTGACATCACCCCCCCTCCCCATGGGTTCCTCATGTTCAAAGAGAATTCCACAATTCATTTGCATGTAAAAAAGTACAAAATCCTAAAGGGGAAAACAACCCAAGAAGTGTGGGAAACTCCGAAAAATGCGATCATAAAAGCCCAAACCAGCACAATACCACTTAAAAAAGAAAAACAAGAAATTCAAGAGACCAGCAATAGCTGCACAAAATCTGACAAACTGAAAGATAAAAAGGACAAATACAAAAAATGGAAAGAGGGACACATAACTAAGGCTGATTATCAGTAGACAGCCAGAACATGCAAAGATGAAGTCAGGAAAGCAAAGGCTCAGAAGAAACAAAGACTTGCAACAGAAATCAAGGATAATAAAAGTTTCTTCCAACATATTAACAACAAGAAAAAAGTTAAGGAAACTGTACGTCCACTAAAGAGAGAGGATGGCAAGGAAATAACGCAACAGGGAGAAAGCAGAGCTGCTTAACTCATTGTTTGCATCAGTCTTCACACAAAAAGAAACTATAGCCCAACATACCAAAAAAACCACTGCAAAAGACAAACTAGAAACAAAAATTAAAATAAGGAAGATGGTAAGAGAACACCTATCCAACCTTGACAAATATAAATCACCAGGACCCGACAGACTACATCCCAGAGTTCTGAAGGAGCTAGCAGATGTTATCTCAGAACGACTGCACTATATCTTTCAAAAATCCATCAGGGAAATACCTGAGGATTGGAATAGGGCTGATGTGGTTCCCATCTTCAAGAAAGGGGGAAAAAGCAGAGCCAGGAAACTACAGACCAATCAGTTTAACATCAATACCTGGGAAGATCATAGAAAAGATAATCAAAAAACAGATCTGCGAACAACTAGAAAGAAACAAAATTATAACTAGTAGCCAGCACGGGTTTGTTAGAACAGATCATGCCAAACGAATCTTATTTCATTCTTTGATAAAGTGACTAAACTAGTAGACCAGCGAAATGTTGTGGACGTAGTATACTTAGATTTAGTAAGGCATTTGATAAGTATTTTTTCCCCAGGATGGCGGCGGTTGTCTGTTGAGCTCTGTGAGTTCCGCAATGGGCTTTTTAAAAAATGGGGCAGTCTGGGAAGCCCAACCGAGGCTCGGCAGCCTAACAGGGGGCCGGATTAGGGAACAGCTGGCGGGCGCTGCTTTTTGTGGTGCGGAGGCCTCCACCCCCCTGGAATGGCAGCAGCGGCCTGGCGGCCTGAAGATCGGCCGCGGCTCGGTCCAGCACCTTAAATCAGCTGGCTTTGTGGCATGGACGTCTCCCCCCCGGAATGGCAGCAGCAGCCTGGCGGCCCGAAGATCGGCCATGGCCTGGCCCACCTTAGATCAGCTGGCGGGCGCCTCTTTTTACGGCGTGGAGACCTCCCACCCTCTGGGAACGGCAGCAGCGGCCTGGTGGCCCGAAGATCGGCCGCGACCCAGCCCAGCGCTTTGGATCAGCTGGCAGGCGCTTTCTGTGGTGTGGATGTCTCCCGCCCTCCCCGGAATGGTGGCAGCAGCCTGGCAGCCCGAAGATCTGCCACGGCCCAGCCCAGCGCCTTGGTCCAGCTGGTGGGCGCCATTTTGTGGTGTGGAGATATTCCTTCCCCTCCGGAATGGCAGCAGTGGCCGGGGATTATGGCGGCCCGAAGATCAGCTGTGGCTGCGTTTTAATGCCCAGTTGGAGGTTGGAGCAGGATGCAGGGCACTTTTTTTTGGCACGGTGCCCCCCCTTTCCACAGCAGAAGCAGCGAGGTGACAACAGCGGCCTGGAGTTCGGCTGTGGAGTGGTCTTGGAACTATAGCTGTGGTGTTTTGACCCGGGTCCTTTTTGCTAATCTGCTCATCTTTAATTTTATGCTGATTATTTGGATATGGTTTATGCCCCTGCTCCTGTGACTTCCCTACTGATAGTCCGGAATGGACCTGGGACCTGACCGCAGTGAGAGGGCGGTTCTGGATTGGTCATCAACCACCCCACTGGTGTGAGAGACCAGTTGGGGTAGGTTTATCCCAGTAGCCCGTACTCTGTCCACCCCAGGTTGGATGCCCAGCTGTAGTGAGAGGGCGGTTGGGCTTTCTTTGCCTGGTTCCGGCTCAGGTGAGAGCGGAGCCGGATTGGTGGACCTGAGGTACTTTCCAGACTCAATATCAATGTCATCTTGATATTATTTTAATACCATCTGACTACCCATTTGTTAACAACTGCCCTATGTGGATATTTTTTATTATTATATGGCTTGTTTGCGCTACTCCAGTGCTGACCTGTATGCCCTCAGGAGGGCACCTCCCTCCTGGTTACGACCTGCCGCCTTTTCCTCCAATCCCCTTAAGTACCGGCCCAATTGTTGGGACCCCGAGAGGTGGTTGGGCATAGATAGGGGCCTCTGGTGGAGATATATTAAGAGGCCCCTAATATATTTTCTAGCCAGCTGTTTTAAAGGGTTAGGGAGGGGGGAATGGTAGGGTTAGGAGGGAATTGGGGTGTACCCCACCAACCGGTCGTCAGTCCAGGCCTGAAATGGTTCCCGGCGAGATGGGGTTAGGGTTGGGGTCTCTTGGTTTCCCTGGCATTGGGGTGGGGTTTCAAATCCCCACGATGATTGGGAACGGCAGCAGGCGGTTACACGGAAGGCCATATCAACACCTGGGATCGTGCCCCCGCTGTCTTCAAGTGGTGGCGTGCTCCGACCCTCCAGTTGGTACCCATTTATCTGGGGGTGAGAGGGATCAGGCCCCTGCGCTCAGGCTGGTGTACTTTAATGCCAGATCCGTTGTGAACAAGGCTCCCCTCGTCCGTGATTTGATCGAGGAGGAACATGCGGATCTGGCATGCATTACAGAAACCTGGTTGGGCTCAGAGGGAGGTGTCCCTCTGACTGAGCTTTGCCCTCCAGGTTTCTGTGCGTTGCATCGGCCACGGGCTCAAGGCAGGGGCGGTGGGTTGGCGGTAGTTATACGGGAGACCTTATGTCCGTGGGAGACCACTATTGTACAGATAGGCGGGAGTGAATCCCTCCTCCTGAGGTGTGGCCCTGGGGCTCAGTTGGGCTTGTTGCTAACATACCTGGCGTCCAGCTGTGTAGCAACGGCCCTGCCCGAGCTTCTCGACGTCCTCTCAGGGTTGACGGTTGAGTTTCCCAGACTTATAGTTCTGGGCGACTTTAACCTGCCTTCTCTGGGAGGGTCGTCTGAGTTGGCCCGGGAGTTCATGGCCTCCATGACAGCCATGGACCTGACCCAAGTAATTCAGGGTCCGACTCATGGGGGAGGACACACTCTCAACCTATTTTTCTTACCTGGGCAGTGGTTTGATGATCTGGAAGGGGGCTCGCCAACTATTGTCCCCCTGGCATGGTCCGATCATCACCTCCTGCGGTTGGTCTTCCACTATGCCACCCCTCGCTGCTGGGCTGCGGAACCGACCAGGTGGTTCCGCCCCAGGCGCCTAATGGATCCGGAACGGTTCCAGACGGCGCTTGGGTCTATACCTATCCCCCTCGCTCACAGCCCGGCCGACGCCTTGGTGGATGCCTGGGAAAGGGCTGCCACCGAGGCGCTCGACCGTGTTGTACCCTTGCGACCCCTGACCCGGCGCAGATCCTGGTGGGCTCCATGGTTTTCTGTGGAGCTCCGGGAGATGAAGCATCGGAGACGAGGTCTAGAGAGCTGTTGGAGATACAGCCAGTCTGAGTCTGACCGGTTGCAGTTAAGAACCTTTACAAGGTCTTATCTCGCGGCAATGAGGACAGCGAAGTCTAATTACTTCGCTGCCCTCATCGCATCCGCAGATAATCGCCCGGCCGCCCTGTTTAGGGTGACTCGCTCCCTCCTTAATCAGGAGGTGAAGGAGGAGCCCTTGCAGGGGCGAGCCTAGGAGTTTAGCTATCATCTGACGGACAAAATCGCTCAGATTCGAGCCGGTTTGGATTCTGACTGGGCAGAGACTGATGGGGAGGAATCGAGCGGTCTAGAGAATGTTTCCTGGAGTGAATTCGATCCTGTGACCCCAGATGAGGTGGACAGGATCATGAGGAGACTGAGTTCCGCCACGTGTTTATTGGACCCGTGCCCCTCCTGGTTCCAGGCAGTAATAACTGCTTCCTTGAGGGAGGGTACCTTCCCTGCCGCCTTGAAGGAGGCGGTGGTGAGGCCCCTCCTCAAGAAGCCTGCCCTGGACCCAGCTATTTTGAACAACTCAACCTTCGTTTTCTTGCGAAGGTGGTTGAGAGTGTGGTGGCACTTCAGCTCCCTCTGTTCCTGGAGGAAACTGATTATCTGGACCAATACCAATTGGGCTTCAGGACCGGGTACAGCATGGAGACGGCATTGGTTGCGCTGGTGAATGATCTCTGCCGGGCTCGGGACAGGGGTTGTTCCTCTGTCCTAGTCCTATTAGACCTCTCAGTGGCTTTTGATACCATCGACCATGGTATCCTACTGCAGCGTCTCAGGGGGTTGGGAGTGGGGGGCACTGTTTTACAGTGGTTCTCCTCCTACCTCCTGGGCCGCTCGCAGTCGGTGTTGACGGGAGGGCAGAGGTCCGCCCCGAGGCCTCTCGTTTGTGGAGTTCCTCAGGGGTCGGTCCTCTCTCCCCTCTTGTTCAACATCTATATGAAGCTGCTGGGTGAGCTCATTCGTGGTTTAGGGGTGGGGTATCATCAGTACGCTGATGATACCCAGCTTTTTCTTTCCACCCCGAACCAACCCAGTGATGCCCTCGATGTGATGTCCTGTTGCCTGGAAGCGGTCTGGGTTTGGATGGGGAGAAACAGGCTTCGTCTCAATCCTGCCAAGACTTGAGTGGCTGTGCATACCGGCATCTCAGACTAACCAATCTTTTCCATCGTTAACTATGGGTGGTGAGGTTTTACCCCCCCCCCCCGTTGATAGGGCCCGCAACTTGGGTGTCCTCCTGGATTCACGGCTCAGTTTGGAAGATCATATAGGAGCCGTGGCCAGGGGGGCTTTTGCCCAGGTTCGCCTGGTGCACCAGTTATGGCCCTATCTGGACCGAGATGCCCTACGCACAGTCACCCATGAGCTCGTGACCTCCCGGCTAGACTACTGCAATGCTCTCTACATGGGGCTGCCCCTGAGGACCACTCGGAGGCTTCAGCTGGTGCAGAATGCAGCCGCGCGAGTTGTGATGGGAGTCTCCTGATACTCCCATGTAACACCTCTTCTCCGCGAGCTGCATTGGCTTCCAGTTGCCCTCCGGGTGAGATTCAAGGTGCTGGTGATGACCTATAAAGCCCTAAATGGCATGGGCCTGGATTATCTAAGGGAGCACCTGCTGCCAGCGTCAATTTCCCATCGTCCTGTGCGCTCCCACTGGGAGGGCCTCCTCAGGGTACCGCCAATCAAGGATTGCCGACGGGCGATCCACAGGGGGAGGGCGTTCTCTGTGGGCGCGCCTGCCCTATGGAATCAACTGCCAACGGAACTCCGGACTGCCCCCGACCTTCGTTCATTTCGCCGGGACCTAAAAACCTGGCTCTTTGAGTTATCTGGTCTGGACTGAGGGGTTTAATGTTTTTAAATTGTGATTTAATTTTTGTGGCTAGACTTAATTTAATTTATTTTAATTTTATATTGGATTGTTTTTAAATTTTGCCTTGTAAACCGCCCTGAGTCCTTTGGGAATAGGGCAGTATATAAACCAAATCAATCAATCAATCAATCAATCAATCAATCAATCAATCAATCAATCCTACTCCTTGGTAAGCTAGAAAAAGGTGGAATAGACAACACCACCACCAGATGGATCTGTAGCTGGTTGGCAAACCGTACTCAACGAGTAGTCCTCAATGGCACTACATCCACATGGAGAAAAATAAGCAGTGGGGTACCACAAGGCTCCATCTTAGGCCCAGTATTCTTCAATATCTTCATAAATGACTTAGATGAGGGAATTGAAGGGGAATTCATCAAATTTCAGATGACACTAGACTGGCAGGAGTATCCAACACCCCAGAAGACAAACTCAGGATCCAAAAAGATCTTGACAAACTTGAACAATGGGCCCTATCCAACAAAATGAGTTTCAGTGTGGAGAAAAACAAAGTTTTACATTTAGGCAGGAAAAAAAATCAAAGGTACAAATACAGATTAGGTGAGACCTGGTTTAAAAACAACTGTGAGAGGGACCTTGGAGTCCTAGTGGACGATCACTTGACCATGAGGCAGCAGTGTGCAGCCGCCGCCAAAAAAACTAATACAATCCTGGGTAGTCTAAACAGAGGCATAGAATGAAGATCACATGAAGTATTAGTACCATTTTATAAAACTAGTAAGACTACACCTGTAATACTGCAGCCAATTTTGGTCACCATATCACAAAAAGGATATTGAGAGTTTGGAAAAAATTCATAGAAGAGCAACTAAGATGATCAAAGGCCTGGACACTAAAACATGGCTGCAGGACTTGAGTTTGGCTAGTCTAAAGAAAAGAAGAAATAGGAGAGACATGTTAGCAGTATTCCAGGATTTGAGGGAAGGACAAGAAACATTGGTTGGAAACTGATCAAAGAGGACCTGGAATTAAGGAGAAACTTCCTGACAGTGAGGACAATTAACCAGTGGAACAGCTTGCCTCCAGAAATCATGGGCACTCCATCACTGGAGATTTTTAAGAAGAGGCTAGGCAGTTACATGTCTGAGATGGTATATGGTCTCCTGCTTGAGCAGGGGGCTGGACTAGAAGACCTCCAAGGTCCCTTGCAGCTTTATTCTATTCTAAATTCTATTCAAACAGAACTACATACTGGATAGATTGAACTCTAGCTTGGATTACCAGGTTGCCCTTTATGAATATGAAGAACCTTTGGATAAGCAACCAGTAGAAGCCATGATGAGGTCACAGGCGTCCTGACATCACCATGGGAATGATACAAATTATAGAAGTCACATAATTTGGGAAATGACATAATGAGGCACATGATATCTTCGCCCCTCCCCCCGCCCATCAACAAATAAGTAAATCTGTTAAGTGAACACTAACTTTTTCATCAGTACCAAACATTGCTGTTAAAATTTGGATTAGGGTTACTTTGTGGGTTATGCTTACTTACCTGATAGATGAACTAAAGTGATCCAATTTATACCTTCAGACTATTCAAGATAGCAGTTCATATTGGAAACTTTCAAAGGGTTCGAAACATCTAAAGGTCTCAAACTTCATGCAAAGCAGTGTTTTTCAAACTTGGCAACTTTATACTGTGTGGAACTCCCTAGAATTCCCCAGCCCACATCTTCTGGGACTTGAGATCCACACATCCTAAAGTTGTCAAGTTTGAAAAATACTGATCTAAAAACTTCTGTTGCTCCTGCTCCTTTCTGAATCCACTTAGTGCCTCCTAGTGAGAGGGCCTTCGGTGGTTCAACCTGACGATTGTATATCATAGTTCTTCCACTTTGGCGTTTGCACAATGTGTGCAGTCAACCATTGCAGTTGGGAACAATGGTTTGGGGTTTATTGTGTTGCAGGAACCCAGATACATACATAGATACTTTCAGTCAATATGTGAAATGTCCTTCAGTGGCTTCCATCCACATTCCAGTGAATACTTCTCTTTTCCGCAATATTTCACCAGTTCAGGGTTTAAATCCACCTTTTCCAATCTAACAGGAAATATGGGAATTTTAGCGAAAGGCAGAAGACTGAAAGATTCACAAATTATTTTAAACAAAAGGGGGCATTGAAGGAAACATATAGGTAGTTATAGAAAAATCAAAACCTACTTAAAACTAGTGAACAAATTGCTAATGATTTTGTATTAAATATGAGTACAGGAATATACTTCACTAGCTTGGATGCAGCAATAGATATATGAGAGTTCTCAGTTAATGCAACATGATTTTACTTTATAACGGGGAGAAACTGAAAACTTGATTTGGATCAGAAAGTGAGGCATTGCAGAAGCTTCCATGGGTTGTCAGCAGGAGTGAAATAGGTCAAGATGGCAGGTGCAACTATGAAATGACTCATTGGTGCACTAAAATAGAAATTGAAATAGGCTACTCAGATTGATTTTTATCTCTGATGTTTAATTGATCCAGTTTCTCTCAATGTTGCTAAAATCTTTTAGATTGAAATTGAAAGGAATTATTTGGTCACTAGCACTTTTGTTGCATCTGAGCACAAATAGTTGTTTTAACATATTAGGACTACAGATCCCTTAGGTTTAATGTCATAGATGAGTTGTATAGATTTTAATGATTTAATGCTTATAATGCCATGTTATATTCTATTAACATATCCAGGGTTATATGGCTGTCATGTTGTATCTTCCTCTATTTTATGCCCCATGCTGTCCATAGTAAAAAAAAAAAAGAGATGTACACAGAAATAGTAGGCAAAGCCATTGCATTTTGACAGAGTTAGAGGCACTGAAGTCAATGCCAGATACCCTTTTAGGCAGAAACAAACTTCAGCTATTAATCATTGGATAATCCTTCCCTGGGGACGTGGTGGCTCAGTGGGTTAGGACGCTGAGCTTGTCGATCAGAAGGTCGGCAGTTTGGCGGATCGAATCCTGAGTGCCGCGTAACAGAGTGAGCGCCTGCTACTCGTCCCAGCTTCTGCCAACCTAGCAGTTCGAAAGCATGTAAAAATGCAAGTAGAAAAATAGGGACCACTACGGTGGGAAGGTAACAGTGTTCTGTGCGCCTTTGGTGTCTAGTCATGCCAGCCACATGACCACGGAGACGTCCTCGGACAAGTGCTGGCTCTTCGGCTTTGAAATGGAGATGAGCACCAGCCCCTAGAGTCGGAAACAACTAGCATGCATGTGCGGGGGAACCTTTACCTTTACCTTTACCTAATCCTTCCCTGAGATCCTGCAAATTTTCTGTTACTCTATGAGTTGGACTTGGATTTTCCATGGGATCCAAGGGGAGATAAGCAGCATTTTCACTGTTTTTCTCCTTTGGTAATTCCGGTTTCTTGATGTCCGGTTTTAAAGTAGCAGAGTTCCAATGCTCTGTCAGAAGAGCAGATGACTATGTCCAGAAACACCACCAGTCCCCTAACCTGTGGATTTGGGCCATTGGCTAAAGCAGATGTCTTAAGCATCTTCTTACACTCGGCCATCTTTCCTCACCACACATTAGTGCAGTATTTCTCAAACTTGCCAACATTAAAACATGAGGACTTCAACTCCCAGAATTCTCCTCAGGGATAAAAACCTCAGGAATTCCTCATTATGTTTAATGAAGACCTTAGAATCTGAAAAGAGTCAGATGAGTCTTGAGGAGGAGGAGAAGAAAACTAAATGTAATGTCCTCTGAGACTCAGGCAGAAGAGCAGCTTCTCCAAAAGAGAGGTGAACATTGGAAAACTTATCTGCGCAAAGGTAGCAGCAGATGCCTCTGGAATGAAAATCATCCCTTGTGTCTGATTCTTCTCAGATTCTAAAGTCTTTCCACCTGCAGATGAAGTAGTTTGCATACATGACTCTTCAAGTTTGTTTTGGACCTTGGGGCTGAGGACTCTTCTTAAGTTAAACTGGTTTTCCTTTTGTCTTTCCCCTTAGATAATTTAGGGTCCATTGTTAAATGCCAAGATAAGAGATGGATGACTTGACCATTGTGCCCTGTCATCACACTTATCTTGGATCTTTTATGTAAAAGTGGGGATCCTGGACTGATAGCTTTTCTTTTAAGTGCCTTCTGGGGGTTGTTTTGGTGACATATTGAAACAAGACCTTTTCCTGTTATTATATCCTTCAGTCCTTAGTTCTGCTCCTTGGATTTGTGTCAAGCTTTTTTATCATATGAAGTTCCTACAGCACATGGAACTCATTCATGAAGTCTGCCAAGAGAGTTCCTTTATCTTCTGCCCAGAAAGGTGCTGACTGACGGTATTTCTTCTGCCCAATATGAGCACCAATCACTGAAAGAAATCAGAAATGGAACCCATGATCGGAAGACATCCACTAGTTTGCTAAGACAAAAGGTGAACCACTTTTAGGGTCCCATACCTCTCCCACCTCCACATTTACCCCTATTCCCCTATGAGAAAAAGAAAGGGAAAGGAAAAAGGACTGTCTTCAACCACTGCAGACAATTTTTCAAGTAACAACTTCCTTCCTGGTAATACTAGTACCAAGTGTGTTTAGCACCCACCTTGCAAACCAGGAAGGGTATGAGAAATGCTGTCTAAATCATATTCCAAAAATGAAGAAAAGAAGCCAAAGACGGCTTCCATTAAGCAAATGGAGGCTACTTGACTTATGTTCTCATCTGGGCTTAGCAGGAACTCCATGAAGAAGGCATGTCTGGGCTTTGTGATGTTCTCCATCTGGGGCGCTGACCTCTGAAAGAGTTAAAAAAGAGAAACTGACCAAGAGATGTGGACTCTATCCTAATAAAGCTGATACTGCCTTGGAGGGTCAATCAGTCTGAGACTCCTATAAAATTTTCCTACACAACTCCATGGAAGTGGGTGAAGATGCAGAAGATGCTGGAGATATCTCTTCCCTGAGTCTTGCGCTTGCCAAGCAGCTTATGGCTTCATAAATTAACTTTATAATTGACCTCATGGGTCAAATTAAAATCCTTTCAGCTAATAACAATAGGCAGAATAGATATTTAAAAGGATTTTTTAAAGTTAAAACAGAAAATACACCTTTTATGTCTTCAAGAAACATCTGTCACTCTAACTCTTGAACAAAGAAGTGAGGGCTTCTTCAACAATTTTGTGAAGACTTCCAGGATTGGTGGCACAGGCTTCCTACATATGGGGCTAAGCTAATGCCTGATTGTATTCGGAAAGGAAGACCAACATAAACCTTTCTGGTCAGCCTGTGAAGCTTTCATATTGCTGGAACCAAAGTTTCAAAGATATGGAATTCCACTTCTTTGAGGACAAAACCACTTGGCTGGTTGAAGCTAGCAACACTGGGATAGACCTGCCTGTCTGTGGAGTTGGAGTTCTCTCTCCTAAAAGGATGAGAGCCAGAGCTCCAGGGCTGTACAAGCAACTCTCATCCTATAAAGAGGCTGGCTAGCTGGGTCTGTTCCAAGTGGCTGCCTCTATAAACATTGGAGGTGGGAATGCCTATATATCAACTCCATGGGAGTGGTGGTGGACAGTTTTGCATACTGAGGTGGTAGTAATATACAGAAAGACTGCCAAGTAGGAAAACTGCAATTGTTCCTCATGGATATTTTGGAGGTATGAAACTCCTGGAGGTAGGTAGCTTTGGATGCTAGCATTGCCTGAAGTCAAATGGGCAGGCAATAGGCATTTAACCTGGAGTCAAATGAGCAGATAATAGGAGGCTGGATCCAAATATTGCTTAGAATTGGTGTTCCATAGATGTTATGAGGTTTGCCTTCTAGAGCAGATAAGGCTGTCACTATCAGGCAACTTGAAATCTGAAGGTTCAGATTTTCTGGTGACTGTGTGTTATGCACATGATCTGTAAGATACACATGCAAAAAAGCAAGGCCATTAATGATTTATCTCCTGATCAGCCCTATTAAAGTACTTAGTTAATGTTATTTGCATTCAGAATCACAATACACCATGCAGCAATCCTGTACAGAAAACCAAGACAACTTTTTGGAAGCTGAAAGACAGTGGTAGAGATTCAGACAGGTATTTTTTACTTTATTCAAGATCTCTGCTGGAATGTTCCCATGCTGAAGTGTGAATCTTTAGAATACCTGAACAATTAAGACCAAATCTCCCTTTCTTCCTCAACTTCTCACTAGGGATGATTTTGCTTCTTCCCCAAATCTGATTATACTCTAGAAGATTGTTCACCTTGAGGATCTCGACAGGATTGTGGAGGCTCCAACAGCTTGTTCTCATCTTCTGTCTGGAGGTCTTCCTGCTAATGCAGTCCCTCTTCAGTTATTAATTTTAAAACTTTGTCCCTCTTTCATGTTAAAGCATTTGATTATAACTTTTAGAGGGTTCAGGTTGTGCACATCTCTGGATGAAGAGATTTAAGAAGGCAAATACTGCATTGGATCTAGGTCCTAATCATGAAATGTCCACGGGAGAGGCTAAACATCTATTACTACACCAGGCAAAAAGCTATTCTCCCCAATATACATGTCCCAGAATGAAAGGGAAAGAAAAATTGGTTGGTAAAGAGCATTTTCCTTCTTTTTACCATCTCCTTGGAAGTAGATGGGGGAAGGGGCTGAGTGTATCATGTAATTTAGCCCTCAGTCACATCATAAGAAGCTTGAGATATATACCTGTCCCCACACCCTATTATTTGGGGGCTTCCTCCAAATAATAATTGGGTAAGAGTAAAGGCCTCAAGGACTTGATATTCCTCGTAAAATCTTTTCTCTCTGCCACAGAGAAATAAACCAAGGCAGTTCAGCAAGATATTTGTTTTCCTGCTTTGCGACTCTTATTTCTTTTCACCCCTCTGTCCTATCACTCTCCTTGCTAAATATTTGATTTGCTGAGGGAAAAAGAATTGAAAATCTATTTCTATAAAGAATTCTTTGAGAACTATCTATTGGCAGCAGATATAAAACTTCAGTGCATAAAATACCAAAATTATGAACACATCCAATCATTAGAAGAATTTCCCAAAATTGGGTTTAGAATTGGCTTGACCCCATTGGTTTGTTTGTTTTGCTGACATACTTTCTATCATTTCCGTTTCCTTCTTTTTTTATAGCCCATCTCCAAACTTTATCCTTTCCACAACTATACCTCTGTAATGCACCAATCTGCCTCTGAATGAGTATTCTGGAGGAACAAGGGATTCCTTCAAAGAGCAATCCCTATCTGCCATGATAGAGAAGAATATATATTTCAAATGGTGGGAGAAACTGATGCCAGCCTCCTAATTAGGTGAGCGACCGTTAAATAGTGGCCAGTAAAGATTGAATCATTTGAAAGTGTTTATCCCTGTTCCTATGGTAACCCAGAGATTCGGAGGGAAGGGCAGAGAATTTTCAGAGCAGATGCTGATGATCAAAAGTGATGTCACTGCAGAAGGCAAGCAGTGCATTCAGTGATGGATATCAAGAGTTAAGTTTTGAAGGAAAGAAAACATCCAGTCCTTCTCTTGATCGTTCACATTTTCTGCTACCCAATCTTCACTTTCACCTAAGCAGGAAAAAAAAAATATTTCCTTTGGGAAATAGATCACTTCTTTATTTTTATTTATTAAATTTCAGTGCTGCCCATCTCACTAATACAGCGACTGTGGCTGGCTTACAATATAACAAACAGTTTAAAAAGTGCCAAAAATATAAAATTAAAATTAAATAAAATTAAAATAATTGAATCCCTGAGGGTTTTTTTTTACATCTCTGGGAATTGAAGTCGTCACATCTTAATGTTGCCAAGGTTGAGAAACATTGCTATTAATGTGTGGTGAAGGTCTGGTTTAACCAGTGGCCCAAATCTGCAGGTTACGGGCATGATGGTATTTCTGGACATGGGAATCTGCTTTTCTGAAAGGGCACTAGAGCTCTGCTACTTTAAAGCCTGACATCAAGAAACCAGAATTACTGAAGAAGAAAAACAGTGAAAATCCTGCTTGTCTCTCCCTTGAATCCCACTGGTCCAAGTCTTGGTGTAACAGAAAATCTGCAGAATCTCTGGGCAGGATTGTCCAATTATTAATAGCTGAAGTTTGTTTCTCCCTAAGAGAGTGGCATTAACCTCTGTGCCTCCAACACTGTCAAAATGCAGTGGTTTTGCCTAATATTTCTATGTATATCTTTCTTTTTTCTTTTCTTTTTTTACTATGAACAGTATAGGGCATAGAATAGAATAAAATACAAGGCAGCCATATAACTCTGAATACAGTAATAGGATATATTCTATATAATATGTAAAATATACCATAACATTATGAGCATTAAATCTATCAAATCTGTAAAACTCATCTACGTCATTAAACCTAAAAGGGATCTGCAGCCCTAATACAGTATGTTAAAAGAATCATTTATGCTCAGATGAAACAAAAGTGCTAATAAAATATGAATGTTACACTTAAAGGCCCAAAAAACCCTCTTTCAATTTCAATCTAAAAGATTTTAGCAACATTGAGAGAGATGTATTAATTAAACATCAGAGATAAAATGAATCTGAGTAGCCTATCTCTGTGTCTGTTTCAATGCCCCAGGGTGAGCTTGGATTTGATAATTGCACCTTCTCAACTTGAGTCCCACTGATATCTCATGGTATCTGCTGTAATGTCTCACTTTCTGATCCACCTCTTGTTTTGTAAAGTAAAATGATGATGCATTAACTGAGAAACACTCAGATATCCATTGCTTCAGCCAAGCTAGTGAAGTATATTCCTGTATTTGTATTTAATATAAAATCATCAGCAACTTTTTCACTGGTTTTTCTATAACTATATGTTTCTGTCAACAGCCCTTTTGTTTCAAATAATATGTAACTCTTTCTAATCTTCCGCCTTTCACTAAAACTCCCATTATATTTCCTGCTAAATTGGAGAAAGTGGATTTAAAACCTGAACTGGTGAAATATTGTGGAAAAGAGAAGTATTGTCTGGAATGCAGATGGGAGCATTGGTGGGATTCAGCCATTTCACACCACTTTGGCAGAACCGGTAGCTAATTTTTTGTTGCCCAGGCTGAGAATGGACTTCCGGAAGCAGAATCCACACAGAGAACCGGTTGTTCACATATTTGAATCCCACCACTAGATGGAAGCCACTGAAGGAAGTTCCACATATTGACTGAATGCATAGACTAACCTATGTTGTTACAGTATGGAAGAACTATCTGAGTTTCCACAGCACAATAAACCCCAAACCATTGTTCCCAACTGCAATGGTTGGCTGCACACATTGTGCAAATGCCAAACTGGAGGAACTGTGATATATGATCCTCAGAATGAGTATTGTCTACCAAAGGCCCTCTCACTGTGAGGCACTAACTGGGTTCAGAAAGCAGCAGGAGCAAATGTTTAGATCAGTGTTTTTTTAAACTTGGCAACTTTAGTATATGTGGATGTCAAGTCTCAGAATATGTGGGCTGGGAAATTCTGGGAGTTAAGAGTCCACACATTGTAAAGTTGCCAGTAGTTTATATGATCTTGGAGAGCTTTCGATGTTTTGAAGGAAGTATAAATCCTTTGAAAGTTTTCAACATCAACTGCTATTTTGAATAATCTGGAGAAATAAAATATATTATTTTAGCTCATCCTACCAGATAGGTAAGCATAACCCACAAAGTAACCCCAATCCAAATTTTAACAGCAATATTTGGCACTAATTTAAAGTTAGTCTGTGTTCACTTAATTGGGTGAATCAAAGGGTTTGTATGTTATGGAAACACTAAAGCAGACATGTCAAACACAAGGCCCGGGGGCCGGATCCGGCCCGCGAAGTGGTTTCATGTGGCCCGCGAAGCCATCCTGGAAACAGTGAGGGAACGGCCCCCACTGCCTTGGCCCTGGCCCAGAGACCCTCCTTCTGCCAGAGACCCTCAGATCTGTCCCACTCCTGCCCAGGCCCCCATAGGCACCCTTGATGTGAACGATGTAGAGCTGGCCACACCCACCCAGTAGGCCATACACACTCTAGCCACGCCCACCCAGTAGGCCACGCCCACCCTGGCCATACCCACTTGGCCCCCTGAGCGTAGCCGCAATGCTGATGTGGCCCTCAAAGAAATTGAGTTCTGACACCCCTGCACTAAAGGGAAGTTAACTGATCCAGTGAACCAGTTCCTAGTCAGTCTGAAATAGATCCAGTCCTGCACAAAGTTAAATTAATTCCATCCAGTCACTCTTCTCATGGCAAAACCTAAACCCAGTTAAATGGCTCACTTTGCATACAATATCTAACTCTCCAAGAAATAAGAGCTGCAGATTAAGAGAACTTCTTTGTTGTAGAACATTCACTTGGTCCCTCAACACCTGTTCCATAACAAGGAAGGCCCACCAGCGTCTTTACTTTCTGAGGAAACTGAGGAAGGCACAGCTTCCACCACACATCCTCACAATCTTCTACAGAGGGACTATTGAGAGCACCCTGAGCAGTTGCATTACTGCCTGGTTTGGAAACTGCACCGTTTCGGATCGCAAAACCCTACAGCGAATAGTGAGGATGGCAGAGAAGATCATCGGGGTTGCTCTCCCCTCTGTCATGGATATTTACATCACATGTTGCATCCGTAAAGCCAGAAACATTGTGGCTGATTATACACACCCCTCATATACACTCTTCACTCTTTTACCATCTGGACAGAGGTACAGGAGCATTATGGCTCGGACATCCAGATTGTGTAACAGTTTCTTCCTACAAGCCATTAGAATTCTCAACACGAAGAAACTGGAACTATAAATACTTGTATTTGTAGTTTTTAAGTTTTTAGTTTAGAGTTATGTGTAGTTTGTTGTTCTGTTCTTCTTTTGATTCGTGTCATCTGATGTAGCACCTTGGTCCTGGGAAAATGTTTTGTTTCACTGTGTACTGTACTGTATATTGTTGAAATGACAATAAAGTCTACTACTAGTACTACTACTACTACTACTACTACTACTAAGGCAGGGGTGTCAAACTTGCAAGGTCACATGATGTGTTGCGACGTATCGCAACTTTTTTCCCATTGTCAGCAAGGGGGTGGGCGCAGTTTTGCCATGATGCTTCTGGCCCGTGGGCCGGCAGTTTGACACCTCTGAATTAAGGGGTGCAGCACAGAATATTCCTCCTAAAAACTGTGATTGGTTGCAGTGCCAAAGACACACCCACTACTCCCTGGATGGACAGTGATGAAAGAGATAAAGTTGTCATGGAGCCTTACCACTACAGTCCCTGGATAAGATCTTATGGGATATGAAGAACTTTTGGAAGAACATGAGGAATCCCAATTGAAAGAGGCTTTTTGTTGTTGTAGTAGTTTAATTCCTTATTTGCAGACCTATAAGAATGTTGGACTTCATCGTGGCTGACTAAGAGTTGTAGGAAAAGTACTATAAAGTTGCCCCTCCCCCAGTCTAATGCTGTTTGGATATCTTATTCTAGGAATTACAGCACTGTCATACGGAACAGTTGGCGGGGACACTAGGTTGGGAAAATTTGTCATAAATAATTTTGCTACAGTAAAGTAAAGCTACATTACATTTTATTTCTTAACAGCTGGAGATACTACTCACATTTTTATAATTAGCAAGCATTGTCATGAATCTCCACTAGATGGCACTCTTCTCCACTTCTGAAGAAAACAATCTTCTCAGGGACACTCTTATATGAAGGGAATACTTAAAGAAATAGGAAGGTTGATGACTGAAGTCTAATTTTCTGAAGTAAGTTTTCGAAGCAGTATGAATGTGAAACATTTTAAGGTAAAAGCAGACCTTTTAAGAGTGATTCTTAGCAAATTTAGGATAGGTTAACTTTCTTGGATTTTTTTCACCTACTAAGCTAGAATTTGTCATTGAAGCTAAAACCTGATTGTAAAATAAACCATGTTTTATACTTAAACAATAATTTAATAATCCAAGTATTGTGATGTCTTAAAATGGTAATACTGTGGTCTTCCAGTTATTGTTCAGTAACTTCAGCCAGCATGGCCAGCACAGTCTTCCTTGAAAACCTCCCACTCCTAGAAGCAAGAAAATTTGACATTGTGAATTATTGCTTTGTTAAGACATGGCCCCTAAATAAAGCTCCAAGTGGAATTATATAAAAATGTCCTCAGGTATTTTGTGGAATTTATTCCTCAGCAAGCCTGCATAAGCATTTGATTCTGCACAGCAACCTAAGCTGTTTGTCTCTATACTGCTCCCAGCTATTTCTTAAGCCAACTTCAGAAATTCTGTTCAGCAGGTTGACAGCTAGGCAGATATTCATTCTGGACTACAGTCACTGCAAAACCTGGTTGGTCATTCTCCTGCATCTTGCCCTTCCTATCTTGCAGAGAAGATAAGACTTGCTCCCTTCTGTGTGGACCAGTCCAGCTGTCTTTTCCTTTTAGGAACTATTCCCTTCTTACTTCACTCTGTACATTACCTTTCCTTTGCTTTTCCAAATTTTAACACAAATAAGTGCCTTCATCCCCTTTCCACCTGTCTCCTTTGACACTAACATGATGTCTGCTCCACCAGATAGAGCACACCAAGAATCAACTCCTTGGGAAGATTAGAACTACTTCTATTGAAAGTGGCTATAATAAAAGCATCTTGCTACTCTGGTTGTGCTGTATCCCCCCCCCCCCATTCTTATACCTATTGAATTAGAGAGGCATCTGAACTACTCAGCACAATTTCTGCTTGCTTTGGACTTAATCTATTTTTTCTTCTTCTAGTTGTTTTGGTATCAGATCTGCCCTGTCTATCAAAGCCATCTTCCTTACACTCTGCACATGGACCCTTCCCTCCCCCCTTTTTCTTATGGTACCCTTGTAGTTGTAATGCTACAATAATCCAACTAATACGGAACAAGTTGTTCTTTCCTTTCTGTTTCTGTATAGGTTCACGGAATGTTTGCAGTTAGGAAGAACTGACAGTTCAGCTTCATAGAAATAAAGTGGCTTCATTCCTAGGCTGCATCTTAAATATGTGAAAAACAATGAGGGGATGAGGAACTTTGTAGTACTGTGGGCAGGCAATGGGAAACAAGGAGTGCATGCTTCATCTAGCCTGGGCAGAAACTGAAAGGGAGACCACTAGCAGATGAAAAGATTGAGTGAAACCTGACTTTCTAGGCTTGAGGACAATTCCTTGACTTCATGGGCAACTTGCTGCTTGGGTTCTGCAATAAGGGACCTTACAGAATTGATTTAACTCTGTCAATCAGATATAAGCTGTCTTTTTAAATAAGTGCAAGAGGTCTACTTTTCTTTGTATTTGGCCACCGTGGGCATGGCAGAGAGCCCATTTCTGATTTTCTATTGATCTTAGTGCCTCTGATTTGTGACTTAATGGGAAACAGAAATTTTTTTTGGGGGGGAGGGGAGCAATAAATACAAGTGTATCCTTTGTACACCTCTCCCTCCTGGGTCACTGCGTACGTCATATTGAAGGAAAGAGTGAGGCAAGGCCTGCTTAAGGAATTATTGTGGGAACAGATCATTGTATTTTGGTCAATCTGGCTCCTGGCATGGGAACTTGAGCTGACTAAAACAGTCTGTATTGTTTTCCAAGTGTGCACCTTTCAGAATCACTACATCCATCACAAAAGTGAAACCTCTGAGAGAAAAACTGAAGTCGGCTTGTGCTCGAGTGCAGAGACAAAAACCCCTCTGTTCTCGGAGACAAAAACTTCTCGCCACTGTGAATCTTTGGCATGAAGCTGCACATGAAAGGAAACGTAAAGTGGATTAAGCATGATGGCAAATAGCTTGCAGGGCTCTGTTAGGAAACCTGCCTGTCATTTTCTGTTTTGAGTAGAATAATGATCCAAGCTGCAGAGAGAGGCCGGAAAGAGTTCCAAAACTTTGAAGCATTTTAAGCTGCTCTCTTCCATTTCTTGCCGTGATTACAGAGAAAATGTAACAGGATCTGGTCCAGCTAACTTAGAAAGAGAAATTGCAAGCTGTCCAAACCGAAAGATAGTGATCTTGAGTCACCTTTATGTCTGCCAGATCTTCCCTTTGCCAAGTTTAGCTCTTCACTCCTTCATCCTCTTTCCATTCTTCCCCCATTACTGTGGCGAGATAAGGATCATGTTGGATCATTTTTATCTGTTGATAACAGGTCTCCAATTAGGGGAGTGAGAGTTGGTCATGGTTCTTAAAATAAAGGTGGAGATTTTGTGTTTTGGCTGACATAAGTGGGTTTAGACAGGAATGTAGAGCTGGTGATTTCATAGATGCTTTTGTCTTTTTCCTCATTTAAAAAACTTTAAAGGTAAAGACCCTATTAAGTAGAGTTCAACTCCTGGTAACATTATAGTACTCTTAGTTTTCTTGGCAGAGGATGGAAGTGGTTGGACATTGCTTTCTTCCTATGGGTGGACTTGGCCTTAGCTCAGATTTTGTAATTCTACTGTCAAAGTACCACAGGTCTGATGCTGTGATGGGGAAAAAAAAAGTCATTCCCTGAACTATCCAAAATAAAAGTGGTCTTTGGGACCTCATGGATATTGTGAGATACAAATTAAATTCCCTGTCTATCTTGGCCCTTTTATAAAGTATTTGGGCAGGGTACCTAATATTAATATTTTTCTATCAGAGGCATCAGTGTAATTTTCATTTATGACATGTTCATTTATGTAGCCAATGCATTCATGCATAGTTGTGAGAGATGGTGCCCACGGAAAGGGAGCTGGTGTGATGGACCACAGTGAAGCAGCCATTTCCCAGGAAGGAGGGAGCACATTCCAGAAGGGAGGGCAGATAAACACAGCCCAGAGATGGATGGGAGACAGAAGAAGAGAGCAAAGATAGCTACTCCCTAAAACCTCCAAGGGTAAATCTGTTAGGCTGAAAGTAATGTAGATTTGGTCTGGCAAGATTCTGTCTATTGAGCGTAAGCAAATTAAGAATTGAACTCTGGCTGAATTGCTTTTCCGTGTCTTTAGGCTTATGACAAGAGTACACAATTTAAACCAGTGATTTTGTGTGTGTGTGCATTACTGGGGAGAAAGATGCATGATGCATATTAAAGCTATGTGCTATTCTGGGAGACTTGTCTTAGAGTCCTTTCCATACCTCAATGTTTTTAAGAATAAATCTTCCGCAGCATAGATGTGGGCTACAATTTTTCCTCTCCTTCCTGCTAACTTCTGGATAACCATGGATCCTTATGGCGGTTTTGGAACATTCTGTTTTTAGCCTAGATTTTGCATGTGGGAGATTTTAAGGTGCAAAATAGATACAAGTCTTGCAAACTATAACATAGACTCTTACCCCTTCTTATATGCAACTGAAAGAATGAAGACAACCTGTCATGCTTTGGGTAGTTTTATGAAACAAAATGGCTGCCTCATGCTTTTGTACCTATTTTATTCCTTCAATCTCTCTTAACACTTCCACCTTTGGATAGAAATGTAGAAGTGCCATTACCATCATTCATGTGCTGCTTGGTTGATGATGATGTGATTGTGGCTTCTAATGGATGCCTAGGGTTTCACAATTTCTGAAAATATTCACTGCAAGGATATGACAGTGTTATCAGCCACATTAACCTGTGACTTCAGGGAGCCCCTGAAAATTTAAAAGCAAATCCTAGCTGGATAAATTTTCCTCACAAATTTAATTTCTCTATGGACAGCTGGTTTGGAGAAATACTCTCACATGCCTTACTGACCTTAGGTGGATATTGCTGTTTGTACTCTTGTGATACCATTAGTCAAAACAACTAGTCATAACACCCATATCTAGGACTGTCTGTATTCAGCTCTGACATTAAAGTAGTTTAAATTACATATTTATCTGGCCAAGAAAAGTTGCTACTTTTCTTCTTAGTTAAATCATTCTCTTGGGCAAATGTTTGCATTTTCTTCATTGCCTATGATTTATTTTGGTTTGCTATTATTATGAGATATTATGACAAAAATCAATGCAGCAAATTAAAATTGTTTTTTGAATCTGGGAAAATACAATCTAGTGTGATATGAGCTAGTCTCAAATTGTTGCATAAGTTATTCATCTATGGCCTGGCTGCCAGAAACAGAAGTTTTTAATTTTTGTAGTTTGTTATATGTTTGTCTGGTGGTTTCTCTGAATAAGCTATTTCACACTGCAATCTCTAATCTTGGATTGTTCAGATCAATATTTTGTTTATTTCAGAGGAAAGAAATCCCAGTTCTCTCAAAATACACTGCAACAAAGATTAGTGAAACACAGATACAGTTTCAACACTGTTTCAACTTCTTCCCTCAAGATGACACTATAGGGCATTGCACACTAGAACAACTAGACATAAGGACAGGTTTTTCCCCCATGCTGTCACTGCTTAACAATGAATTCCTACAACACGGTCAAACTACTTAGTAAATCTGTATTACTATTATTTTCCTCATCTTTCCTATTACCTATCCTTATCTTCTTATGACTATAACTTTGTTGCTTGTATCTTACAATTTATATTGTTTTATTTACTATCCTAGTATGATTTATGTTGTTTGCTTAGCTAGTATCCTATGACTATCACTAAGACAAATTCCTTGTATTTCCAACCACACTTGGCCAATAAAGAATTCTATAATTTACGCTAAAGCTACTCAAAAGTAAAGAAAAAAAATCAAATCCCCTCCCCTCAAAAAAAATCATAAAAATGAAATTACTCCAATGACCTCAACTATATATATTGAAATTATACACTAATTGTTTAGTGTCATCAAGCCAGTGTCAATCATTAACTAACATAGGGATAGATTCATTCCAGAATTATTTGCCTTTAACTTGGATTTTTAGATTTTTTTTAGATTCTTGTGGATTCTTTGCTGTTGTAATCAAATCCATCCACCTTGGCACAGGCTATCCTTTTCCTCATTTTCCTTTACCTTTTCCAAATATTATGGACTTATCAAGGAACTGGATCTCTACATGATGTATCCATAATATACTTGGTCTCTAGTCATGGGTGTTTTGATTCAAAATTATGGTTTAATTTATTTTATCTATTCTGATCCATTTGTTTATTTTCCTGCCTATCTATGGTTTCCTTAAAAGTCTTTTCCTGCACCAAAGTTCAGTTGTGTTGAGATTCTTTCTGTCCTGCTTCTTTCATGTACAGCTTTCCATCCATCCATAGATTGTTACTGGAAAAACCATGGCACTTACACATACTGGATCTTAAGTCCTACAAATAAATTGCATTTATAGAAGTGAAGTTCATAATCAAAGCTTACCTACAGATAATCCATATAATAGAGAGTCTATGATTAGCTGAAAAATGAAATAGATAGTCTGAACTTTTATTGGGAACGTAATCGTGCAGATTCTGCCATATATGGATTCATATTACATCTGAATCAGGTTTGATAGAGAGCACTGCTTGAACAGTGGAATACTAATCTGAATTTATAACAACAACAACAACGTTGGAAGTGACCTTGGAGGTAATCTATTCCAACATTAATGACTATGGTACCTGGTAGCACATTTGATCCTAAATCTTATATCAAGTGAGGGTGTAGATTAGGTATAGTTTCTCAGGGCTAAGTAATCTCTGCCTCCCAAAATATTTCTATTCCTAATCAAGATTAGGCAAACTTTAGACTCCTGAGATCTAGACTGTTTTCCTATGGAATGCCAAGTTTCACTGATTGAAGTAGTGGTTCTTCAATTCGGAATAATTATATCCAAGGAATTATACCTGTGGGAAATGGAGCAATTTTTAATTTCTTTGTGAGTCAAAGATCCAGTTAAGTCATTAGGAGGATATAAGGTGGGGCGGGGCCAGCACTGCGGCGGGACAACACATCCTTTGGAAGCTCCCAAAGGATTGTCACTTTTCAGCTGTTTGGGGGGTTCTGTCTGAGTTTCAGACAGATCAGAGCCATCCTGTAGGGACGGTGAAGAAGGGAGGCACAGTTTTGGCAGCACAGGAGGGATCACAACCTCCTGGAGAACCAACGGAAGCTTCCCGGACCAGCAGCTGTCAGACAGCCATTGCGAGCTGTCACAAGCCAGGGCGGCCACTTGGAAGATCTTGAAAGTAAGTTTGGAAGACTGCCTGGGTGAGACGATTGAGAAACCTTAAATGCTGGAAACTGTGTGTGCATGTGGGGGGTAATAAAAATTTGAAGCCGTGGAGAAGTGTGGGGGGGAAAGTGGATTTTTAAACAGCTCCTTTTCCAGAACTGCAGCGGCAGATAACAATGGAAGGTAAAAGAAGGCAATGAATCAAGTATCTTGGCTGAGAATACTCTTGAAGCTTAGGAAAAAAATAAGGGAGAATAAGTGACCTTGAATGACAGCTGCTGGACTCACTGATAAGAAGTTTACAGAGTCTGTTTTTTAGTTTGCGGAATGATGGATTGTTTTTTTTTACTTTGGAGATCATATTAGAGCCTTGGTGGAGCAGTGGGCTAATGCCTCCTTAAGTAACACCAGCTACCTGCAATTAGTGCAGGTTCGCATCCCACCAGGCTCAAGGTTGACTCAGCCTTCCATCCTGAGGTAGGTAAAATGAGGACCCAGATTGTTGGGGGCAATTAAGCTGACTTTGTAATAATGCCGCTTGGGTGTGTGTGTGTGAAAGCCCTAATAAGCAGGCATATACATAGAATGAAGGCTACTGCTAAGCTTGTAAGCCTCCCTGAGTCTTCGGAGAAGGGCGGGATATAAATGGAATTAAAAAAAATATTTTTGATTTTCTCTTCTTTTGGACTAAGGCACGAAGATTCTGAAATGAACAAAGAGCGTAACCTGTATGGATTAATTAATTTATTTCTTTTTTTTTTAAGATATAAGGATATTTGGTTTTTTCCTTCTCTTTTTTCCTTTTCCCTTTGTTCTCACCTTTTCTTGTTGCTGAAATTTTTCGTACTCTTTTTTTTGGAGCACATTTGGATTATAATACCCCATCGACATTTGGATTACAAACTACTGGAGAAAATGAAGAAGACTACAACACACCCAGCAACAGCTGCCCTAATATCACAAAGTCCGGTGGCACAGAAATGACTGGACAATACAATGCAGCAAGATAGATCTAACACGGAATTGAAAAATATGATTCTGGCTCTACACTCAGACTTCAAGGAAGGGATAGGCAAACTAGAAGAGGACCTAAAAGAGATCAAAGAACTGATGGAGAAAAATGAACAAAGACTGCAACAAGCTGAAGAAAGAATTGAATTAACAGGTAAGAGACTAGAGGAGATTGATAACTGACTTACATTAACAGACAGGAATCAGGAAAAAATGATCATCACTTTAGAGATGGATAGAGCTGATTATTATTTAAGATTCCAAAATGTTGAAGAAGAAAAGGGAGAGAACCTAGCAGATATAATGGCGGGAATATTAGCAGAAGCATTGGAGGAAAGCAAGGAAAAGATAATCAATGATATAGATGAAATATTTAGAATACATACTAGATATGCAAGAGAAATACTCTCTCCAGAGAGGTGCATATAAGATTTACTAAAAAAGCATTAAGGGCAGATATACTACAGAAGCTGAGAAATGTTAAAATAAAATACAAAGGAAGAGAGATAGTGATGTTAAAACAGATCCCAAGAAGAGTGAGAGACCTGAGAAAGGAGTATCAATTTCTGACAAAATGTTTAATTAAAAAAGGGATAAATTTTAGATGGTTAATACCAGAAGGAGTAATGATAAATTGGCAAGAACAGAGACATAGACTGGACACATTAGAGAAAGCAGAACTTTTCTATGATCAATACTTTGGGCAGCAAGAAGAAGAAAGGCTGAGAGGGGAAAGAGTAATCAGACAGCAAGGAGATGAGACAGAGAAGCAACACAGTAAGTATAGCATAGAACAGGAGGAAAGGGTGTTGAGAGAAGGGACAAGAGCAAAAGAGGCAAAAGAGCAAAGAGATGAGAATAACAAGAGCAACTAAAACTTCAAATAAATAATCATGGAAGAAGAGATAAAAGCAATTTCGATAAAATTCATTTCGACTAAATTCATCTATAAAAAGAAAAAGAACACTAAATAAATTGGGGAAATTAAAAATGGACATAATTTGCTTACAGGAAGTTCATATTAGGAAAGAACATAAAAATCTATTAGAATATCCAAAATTGGGAGAATTATATACCGTACCTCACTTGCAGATCAGAGTAAAAGAGGTGTGGTATTATATATTCAAAAAGCAATACAAACTACATTGATATATTCAGATGAAGAAGGGCGAATTTTAATGGTGGAAGTAATTATGAATTGTAAAAAAACTTTATTGGTAGCGATTTACGCCCCAAATGAAAACCAAGAAAATTTCTATTCAAAATTACACCAGAAAATAATAGAATTGGAATTCGAAAGCATATGTATGATTGGAGATTTCAATGCTATCGTAAAGGCTGGGCTGGATTATAATACGACAAAAAAAATAAGACCCCAAGGAGAACACTTCCAAAATCTTTTCATAATGTGGACGAATTAAATATACTAAATGTTTGGAGAGAAAAATATCCGGAAAAGAAGCAATATACATTCTATTCTAACAGACACCTTTCCTGGTCGAGAATAGATATGATATGGACATCAATAGACTTATTTTGTTGTTAGCTGCGAAGTCGTGTCCAACCCATCGCGACCCTATGGACAACATTCCTCCAGGCCTTCCTGTCCTCTACCATCTTCTGGAGTCCATCTAGGCTCACGGCTACTGCTTCAGTGACTCCATCCAGCCACCTCATTCTCTGTCGTCCCCTTCTTCTATTGCCCTCAATCTTTCCCAGCATTAGGCTCTTCTCCAGTGAGTCCTTCTTTACAAGTACACAAAATATAAACATAGAAACAAGCACATGGGCGGACCACAACCCAGTCACAATTACATGGAAAGGACAAAAAAAAAAGAAAGAAAAAGATGGACATTAAATCAAACTGTATTGAATGAAAAAGACTTCCAGCAATATATGAAAAAAGAAATGACTTTCTTCAAGGAAAACAAAAGAGAAGATACCTCACTTCAAAATATCTGGGATACGGTGAAAGCGTACATGAGAGGACTTGCTATATCTTAGATGGGGAAAAAGAATAAACAGAAAAGACAAATTAGGGAAAAACTGGAGGAAGAATATAAGACTCTTGAGAAAGAATTACAGAAAAATACACAAAACAAAAAGATAAAAAATTTAATGGAGTTGAACAAGCATAAAATGAACTTAATAGAAAATGAAGAAGTGGCAATGAAAATAAAGGCAGCTAAACAAACCTTTTTTAAATATGCAAACAAACCAGGGATATGGTTGACATATAAAATTAAAAAGGAGAAAGAGAAGAGATGGATTAAACAACTGGAAGATGCCGAGGGGACTTTACAACACTGGAATAAAGAAAAGAAAAAAATAGCTTGGGAATATTAAGAGAATTTATATAAGCAACAAGCAGTTTCAGATTATGGGATAAAACAATTCTTGGAAAAAACAGAGATACCTAAAGTACCAGAGAAATTTAAAAAGCTACTAGAAGAGAAAATAACAATGATGGAATTAACAGAAGCAATTACAAAACAAAAGAATGGCAAAACCCCAGGACCAGATGGGCTACCAGTGGAATTATATAAAATATTGCAGGAACTGTTAGGCAATGTAATGCTGGAACTCTATAATGAACTCCTCTCTGAAGATAAGATACCAGATTCGTGATCGGAAGCACTTATTACCCTGATACCAAAGGAAGAAACGGAAATACAGAAAATAAAGAACTATAGACTGATTTCCTTGCTGAATGTGGACTATAAAATACTCGCATCAATCATGGCCGAAAGACTTAAAAAGTTCCTAAACGAATTTATACATTTGGATCAAAATGGGTTCCTGCCCAAAAGACAGATTAGAGACAATATGCGAATTATATTAAACACATTAGAATACTATGAAACACATCCCGAAAAACAGATGGCATTGATGTCTTTGGATGCGCAGAAAGCATTTGATAATGTGAATTGGCAATTCATGATAAGACAACTACAGATTATGGATTTTGGGGAGAAATTTATAAATGTAATTAAAGCAATCTACAATAAGCAAATAGCCAAAATAATGATTAATGGAGATATGACTGAAAAGATTAATATTATGAAGGGAACAAGGCAGGGATGCCCTTTATCCCCATTATTGTTTGTATTGACACTAGAGATACTAAATAGAACTATAATACAGAATAAGGATATAAATGGTATGAAAGTTAAGAGAGAAGAATATAAGTTACAAACTTTCACAGATGATCTAGTATTTATCTTGGAGGAACCACTAGAGACAGGACCTGTATTAATAGAACAAATAGAAAAATATGGTAAGGTAGCAGGTTTGAAGATTAATAAAAATCAAACAAAAATGTTAGTGAAAAATATTACTGAAAAACAAAAAAAGATGAGAAAGTTAGAGATACAGATTGTAAAGAAGGTAAAATATCTGTTCTGTACCAGCCTACTACCGGCCCTGCAGAAAAGGCAGGGACAACCCCTTTACAAAAAGGCAACTTTACAACTAAGCCTGCCAAATTTATTGACACAAAACAGAGCAAACAGAGCAAAACAAAAACATGAACCATGAAACAGGAGCTATTCAAACGGTTGCCTTCAGCAAACCAGCCCTCCCACACATTCCCCTTTTAAACAGTTCAAGGCGTGGCTTCTCTCTGCCTCCTTCCGAGGTGCCCCATTGCCTTTCTCTGTTTACTCCTGATTGACTGCCTCCTGCGTCGGGCATCCTTGAACAGGACCAGCTGTGGGTCATCTTCATCCACGCTGTCAAGTTCACACAGCTGGGTTTGCATAGTAACCAGATGAGAGGGGCCTGGCTGAGAGCTCTGCGAAGCATCAGAACTGTCCTCTGCAGGCTCTCCAACACCCCCCTCCTCCTCCTCAGAATCGTCCGACCCAACTGCTGAACCCACAGGCTGACCCTGAATCACAACAATATCTGGGGATTCACCTGATAGCAAGATGTATAACAATTAAAGAAGATAACTATTATAAGTTGAAAAGACAAATCGAAGTAGATTTGGATAAATGGAAAAAGGTACAACTATCATTAATGGGTAGGATTGCAATAATCAAAATGAATATATTACCATGATTGCTGTTTTTGTTTTCAACAATACCAATAAGATTGGAAAAGAAATATTTTGAGGGGCTAAATAAAATCATTTTGAAATATATTTGGCAGGGGAAAAAAGGCAAGGATTAATTTAAAAATGTTACAGGATGGAAGACTCAGAGGTGGGTTTAGCTTACCTAATTGGGAATTATATTACCAGGCTGCAGCAATGTCATGGATGAGAGAATGGATTTTACTGAGTAATACTAGATTATTGACATTAGAGGGACATGATTTACAGTTGGGATGGCATGCGTTCATATGGTATGGGAAAAATAGAATACACAGCTATTTCCAGAGACATCATATCAGGAATTCTTTATTGATGATTTGGGAGAAAATAAAGAGGAAGCATTACTTGAGGATTCCAGATTGGCTCTCAACTATGGAAGCATTAATACACCCCAATATGTTTAACATGGGAAACATTATAAGATATAAAGACCTTCTAACAGACACGGGGAAGCTGAAAACCAAACCACAATTAGAGGAACAAGGAATAAAGATGGATTGGTACATGAGAACGTAAGTACAATCTAGATATGAAAAAGATGCTAAAATAGATGGTTTTAATTTGGGGAGAACAGAGTTAGAAATGGTCAAGAAATTTTGGATATACAATTGAATTAGATAGATGGCAGTAATTATGGGAAAGAAACTATAAACTGACAATGGCGACAGCATATAAAGAAAATATGTACAAGATGTTCTGCAGATGGCATATGTCTCCAGAAAGACTAGCTAAAATGTTTAAGGACAGATCTATGAAATGTTGGAAATGCCATCAAGTACCAGGCTCTTTCTATCATATGTGGTGGGCGTGTGCAGAATCCAAAACCTATTGGAACATAATCAGATCATGGATAGAAAAGACGATACAACAACGTATAGAATTAAGACCAGAAATATTCCTGTTGGGTATTTTACCAGAGAAATATAGTAAAGAGAACACATATTTGATTATTCATATAACTACTGCAGCTAGGATTGTGTTTGCACAAAACTGGGAGGCACTGAAAGCTCCTCCAGAAGAAGAGGTGATCAGGAAAATCATGGAATGTGCGGAAATAAATAGATTAACAATGATAATTAAATATAAGACAGAGTCAGAGTATTATGAAATTTGGGGAAAATTTTACAAGTGGGTGAAAAAGAGAATAATATGCTTAAAAGATGGCTAACGCTAATTTAGATGGAAGAAAAATGAGGCGATAAGGAGGGAGACCCAGGCAACACAGTATTGCATAACTGGAGGTAGTATAAAAATTTATAGAAGTATATACCGAGAAGGTCAGATTTATAGAAATATTGTTGTAATAGAAAATTAATGTTATCATGCCTAATATGATGATGATGATGTGGACAGGATCATGGGGAGACTGAGCTCCACCACCTGTTTGTTGGATCCGTGCCCCTCCTGGCTAGCTTATGCGGCTCGGGAGGGAACACGAGGCTGGTTCCATGCAGTAATAACTGCTTCTTTGAAGGAGGGTGTCTTCCCTGCCGCCTTGGAGGAGGCGGTGGTGAGACCCCTCCTCAAGAAGCCTGCTTTGGACCCGGCTGTTTTAAACAACTATCGTCCAGTCTCCAACCTTCGCTTTCTGGCGAAGGTTGTTGAGAGTGTGGTGGCGCATCAGCTCCCTCTGTTCCTGGAGGAAACTGATTATCTGGACCCGTACCAATCGGGCTTCAGGCCCGGACACAGCACGGAGACGGCATTGGTCGCGCTGGTGAATGATCTCTGGAGGGCTAGGGACAGGGGTTGTTCCTCTGTCCTGGTCCTATTAGATCTCTCAGCGGCTTTCGATACCATCGACCATGGTATCCTGCTGCGGCGTCTCAGGGGGTTGGGAGTGGGAGGCACCGTTTTACGGTGGTTCTCCTCCTACCTCCAGGGCCGCTCGCAGTCGGTGTTGACAGGAGGGCAGAGATCCGCCCCGAGGTCTCTTATTTGTGGAGTCCCTCAGGGGTCGGTTCTCTCGCCTCTCCTGTTCAACATCTATATGAAGCCGCTGGGCGAGATCATTCGTGGTTTTGGGGTGGGGTATCACCAGTACGCTGATGATACCCAACTTTTTCTTTCCACCCCGAACCAACCCAGTGATGCCCTCTCCGTGATGTCCCGGTGCCTGGAGGCGGTTCAGGTCTGGATGGGGAGAAACAGGCTTCGTCTCAATCCCGCCAAGACTGAGTGGCTGTGCATATCGGCGTCTCGGGTTAACCAAGTTATTCCACCTCTAACGATGGGGGGTGAGGTGTTACCCCCCGTTGATAGGGCTCGCAACTTGGGCGTCCTCCTGGATTCACGGCTCAATTTTGAAGATCACATAGGAGCCGTGACCAGGGGGGCTTTTGCACAGGTTCGCCTGGTGCGCCAGTTGCGTCCCTATCTGGACCGAGACGCCCTACGCACAGTCACTCATGCGCTTGTGACCTCCCGTTTGGACTACTGTAACGGTCTCTACATGGGGCTGCCCTTGAAGACCACTCGGAGGCTTCAACTGGTGCAGAATGCGGCCGCGCGAGTTGTAATGGGGGTTTCCCGATACTCCCATGTAACACCTCTACTCCGCGAGCTGCATTGGCTTCCGGTTGCCCTCCGGGTGAAATTCAAGGTGCTGGTTATTACCTATAAAGCCCTACATGGCTTGGGTCCGGGTTATTTGAGGGAACACCTGCTGCCGGCATCAAACGCCCTTCGCCCAGTGCGCTCCCACAGGGAGGGTCTGCTCAGGGTTCCGCCGGTGAGAGATTGCCGGCGGGTGACACCCAGGGATAGGGCCTTCTCAGTGGGAGCGCCTGCCCTCTGGAACCAGCTGCCGGTGGAGTTGAGGACTGCTCCCGACCTCCGATCATTCCGCCGGGGCCTGAAGACCTGGCTCTTTGAGCTCTCGGGCCCAGGCTGAGGAGAAAATTTTAATTTGGGGTTTTTAATGTATAGGGTGAATTTAATACTTTTTAACTGGTTTTAACTTTTGTATGTTTTGATTTTTAATTCCCTGTAAACCGCCCTGAGTCCTCAGGGAAAGGGCGGTATACAAATGCAACTAAATAAAATAAATATAGATATTGAAAATCTAAGGAGAAGAGCTGCTCGGACATTACCCCTGAATTGTATCGGAAGAGGAATGGGAGGGAAGAAAGGAGAGGAGAGAGGGAAGAGAGTAGAGGAGGGGGAAGTAAGTAGGAAGGTTAGAGGAAAAGAGGAGAAGGGAAAAACGGGAGGGGAGTGGTGAGGGAAAGAGGAGAGGAGAGGAAGAAGAGAATTAGGAAAGAAAGGAGGAAGGGAGAAAGAAAATAGAGAAGAGGAAAGAGAGAGAAGGAAGGTGGATACAGTGAAAGGGGAAATGGACGAGCAGCACCCAAATTTACATGTATGTATCTATGTATTGTATAGGGACGCGGTGGCTCAGTGGGTTAGGATGCTGAGCTTGTCAATCAGAAGATCAGCAGTTTGGTGGGTCGAATCCCGAGTGCCACATAACAGAGTGAGCGCCTGTTATTCGTCCCAGCTTCTGCCAACCTAGCAGTTTGAAAGCACATAAAAATGCAAGTAGAAAAATAGGGACCACTACGGTGGGAAGGTAACAGCGTTCCGTGTGCCTTTGGCGTCTAGTCATGCCGGCCACATGACCACGGAGACGTCCTCGGACAAGGGCTGGCTCTTCGGCTTTGAAACGGAGATGAGCACCGGCCCCTAGAGTTGGAAACGACTAGCACGCATGTGCGGGGGAACCTGTATATATGTATATGTATATACTGTATGTATTGTGCTATATTTGTTGACTTGTTTGTGGAAGAAATGGAAAAAAAATGAATATAAAATGGAAATGGAAAAAATGGAAAAAAATGGAAATGGAAAAAAAATGAATATAAAATAAATAATAAAAAAGGAGGGTATACGGGAAATCTGCTAGGGCAAAGTTCCACAGCTTACAGTATATATAGCAAAAAATGAGGCTTTTTCCCCTGTATCCTGTCAGGCCTGAAAGATCAGGTTCATACCTGAAGGTCCAATTAAACTGGTTGATTGCTACTCACGCCTATGCACAGGAATATCCTCAGCTGAGGTTGGTACCTGCTTGAAATTAGATAAATGTCCACAGAAGTCAAGTTAGACTTAGTTCACTTATGATTATGTAGTGATTCGAGGCTGATCTCTCTCTTAATTTTATTTTTATTTTATTTTTTTAATCCCATTTATATCCCGCCCTTCTCCGAAGACTCAGGGCGGCTTACAATCTAAGCACAAATCAAATGTGCTTAGCAATAGCCTTCATTCTATGTATATGTCTGCTTATTAGGGCTTTCGCCCCCCCCCAAGCGGCATTATTACAAAGTCAGCTTAATTGCCCCCAACAATCTGGGTCCTCATTTTACCTACCTCGGAAGGATGGAAGGCTGAGTCAACCTTGAGCCTGGTGGGATGCGAACCTGCACTAATTGCAGGCAGCTGGTGTTACTTAAGGAGGCATTAGCCCACTGCTCCACCAAGGCTCTTTTACTCTGCCACTCCTTCCCTTATGTATCCCACCGATTGTTTTTCAAATACACATTGGATATGCAAGGGTTTCTCTCTCTGCTTTATATACTAGTAGAGATAGAACACTGTGGTTGGATATCATAGGTTATATTCCTTATATCAATATCAGTAGACCAGTCATCCATGTGACTATTCTTACCATCTCCATTAAAATCTATGAAATAAATAATTTGTCCTAGGCATAATGATATCAGATTGAGGTATATCTGTAGATCAAAAGGTTATAAAGATTTCCACTCGCCACACCCAGAACCATGCACAACTTTAATTCTTTGGCATGTTTTTTTCTTCTACTATATATCCCTTCTGGCAGCATATAATACTTAGATAACATTTGTACTAATAATACATCTGTTATTCTGCTGGAGCCATGGAATTTCT
>NC_138202.1:212390459-212529552 GCF_964194415.1 Vipera berus
TTTATGTTCATTGCTAGTACCTCCAGTGAACAATTTGGTTTTGCTACATCTAGTGTTGAAGGATGGTTCTTGTAGTTCAAGATATTCTCTACATTATTCTCAGGCACTGTAATCCCAAAATATCGAATATTCTTTGTTCAGTCTTCTGATCCTCCATCTTTCTAAGCCATATTTTACAAGTGGGAAAATTATAGCCTTGACAATGTGTATATATGTTGTCTTTGGTTTTTAATATTTTGTATAGATCTGTCTAGTCTTTCAAAAAACTATTGTCTTTTTTATTTCAACAATCACCTCCCTTGTACAGATAACAGATAAGACCTGATTTTACTCCAACTTATAATGGAGAATATTTGTAGTTCAGGGTTGAAATAAGGGGTCCTTGGTGGTCTGTTAGCTTGGTTGTTTTCTTGCAGATTTTCATTACCCAAACTAGGTAATATCTAGTAATATGCTAGCACTGATGATGTTACCTACTTTGGGTAATGAAAAGTCTGCAAGAAAACAACCAAGCTCACAGACCACCAAGGGCCTCTTAGTCTAACCACTCTGCCTATTTGCATTTAAGATTCCATATCTGTTTCTCATCCAAAATGGTATAATCAGTATTTTTAAGGTTGTTCATGATTCTCCCAATAATTTTAATTCCTACTTATTTATTTATTTATTTATTATTTAAATTTATATACTGCCCTATTCCCGTAGGACTCAGGGCGGTTTACAGGGAAAATTAAAAAACATAGCATACAAAAATTAAAATCAGTTAAAACTATTAATTAAATTCCAGTCCCTGAAATTAAAACTAAAACCCAATTAAATTAAATTAAATTAAAACCCCTCAGTCTGGGCCAAACAGCTCAAAGAGCCAAGTTTTCAAGTCCCGGTGAAATGAGCGAAGGTCAGGGGCAGTCCTGAGTTCCGTGGGAAGTTGGTTCCATAGGGCCAGCACGCCCACAGAGAACGCCCTTCCCCTGGGAATAACCCGCCGGCATTCCTTAACCGGCGGTACCCTGAGAAGGCCCTCCCTGTGGGAGCACACAGGACGATGGGAAGTTGATGCCGGCAGCAGGTGTTCCCTTAGATAATCTGGACCCAAGTCATTTAGGGCTTTATAGGTCATTACCAGCATCTTGAATCTCACCCGGAGGGCAACCGGAAGCCAATGCAGCTCACGGAGAAGAGGTGTTACACGGGAGTATCGGGAAACTCCCATAACAACTCGCGCGGCTGCATTCTGCACCAGTTGAAGCCTCCGAGTGGTCCTCAAGGGCAGCCCCATGTAGAGAGCATTGCAGTAGTCTAGCCGGGAGGTCACGAGTGCATGGGTGACTGTGCGTAGGGCATCTCGGTCCAGATAGGGCCGCAACTGGCGCACCAGGCGAAGCTGGGCAAAAGCCCCCCTGGTTACGGCTCCTATATGGTCTTCAAAGTTGAGCCGTGAATCCAAGAGGACGCCCAAGTTGTGAGCCCTATCGACGGGGGGGGGGTAACACCTCACCCCCCATCATTAATGATGGAACAGCTTGGCTAACCCGAGATGCCGGTATGCACAGCCACTCAGTCTTGGCAGGATTGAAACGAAGCCTGTTTCTCCCCATCCAAACCCGGACCGCCTCCTTTTTGCAGATAAATTAATGGAATAAGATGGCAGTACATAATCATAGTATCCTCCTTTCTCAGTTTTCAACTATTTAGCTGCTCCAATTTCACTAACTTTTGTTTCCTGGTCATCATGGTAAGTTGTGTATAGGCATCAATAGATAGATGAAGTATAGCTATGTTTTTAAGAGCTATCCACAGTTTATTATAGTTTACACAGTCAAGAGCCTTTGTATAATTAATAAAGCATAAATAGACATATTTTTTGAATTTCTTTGCTTTTTCAATTAACCACCAGATGTTACCAATGTGATTCTTGGTGCCTGTGCCTCTTGTGAATCCAGTTTGTACATCTGGCAGTTCTTATTCCCCCTATTATTGAACTCTGGACTGTAAAAATTGAGCCATATCTTAACTAACATGTTGGATAAACACAATTTTCAGTAGTTTAAGCATTCCCTTAGTACTGCTGTTTTGGCAATGGAAAATAAATTGATCTGCAGTTCAGCAAAATGCTGCTTTATTTTCCATACCTGCTTACAAACCACTTGTAGCATTTGAGCTGCATCATTTGTAAGATTTTAATAATTCTCCAGTTTTATCGTTAGCAATATTTTCTAGGCTTCATTTTATTTGTTATTGTCTTTCCTTCTCTGACTCTGCTCTTCTTTGGAACTCAGTGTTTAGTTAGGCAACTTTACTTCTTTCCCTCTGTGCTATTTTGGTTACTTTCAACTTAAAAGCATGATCTTTTTTTTTTGGGGGGGGGTGTTACTTCTTCTTTAATAATGTCATGAATTTCAGCCAAGAGTTCCTCAGGCACTCTTTATCAAATCTAATCTATTAGATTAAATCTAATTTATTAAATATTTTCTTTCCCTTTACCAAATCCTCATATGAAATATTGCTGAGATTGTGGGTCTGATAACAATTTTCTTTAGCTTAAGTTATAACTTGGCAAATTGGAATTGTGGTATGAGGCCCAGTCCCTTGTTTTTGCTGTCTGAATAGAGCATCTCCATCTTTGCCTGAATATAAAAAAGCAATTTTTCTTTCTTTCAGAGTTTGGGGCTCAGCAATGCCTATACACAACTTACCATGGGAAGCCCAGCCTTATCTACCTATGATACATTCCAACTTCCTGGAAATCTTAACGTGCCAGGAACAGGCATTCTCTGCCTCATAATTCCCCATTTATTTTCACCAGTGATTCCTACACTTATGTTAGTGAGTGTAGTAGCAAGACTACCTGCCATTTCTAACCGTAAAAAAGAGAAACATAAGATTACATTAAGAAAACCAAGATCATGACATCTGGCCCTCTCAATTCCTGCCAAATAGATAGGGAAGAAATGGAGGTAGCGACAGATTTTATTTTCCTGGGCTCCATGATCACTGCAGATGGGGACTGTAGCCAAGAAATTAAAAGACGCTTGCTCCTTGGGAGGAAAGCCATGGCAAATCTAGACAGCACACTAAAAAGCAGAGACATCACTCTGCCAACAAAAGTGCGTATAGTCAAGGCTATGGTCTTCCCAGTTGCAATGTATAGCTGTGAAAGTTGGACCATAAGAAAGGCTGAGCGCCAAAGAATTGAAGCCTTTGAGCTATGGTGCTGGAGAAGACTCCTGCGAATCCCTTGGACTGCAAGGCGATCAAACCAGTCAGTCCTAGAGGAGATCAACCCTGACTGCTCTTTAGAAGGCCAGATCCTGAAATTGAAACTCAAATACTTTGGCCACCTAATGAGAAGGAAGGACTCACTGGAGAAGAGACTAATGGTGGGAAAGATTGAGGGCAAGAGAAGAAGGGGACGACAGAGAATGAGGTGGCTGGATGGAGTCACTGAAGCAGTAGGCGTGAGCCTAAATGGACTCCAGAAGATGGTAGAGGACAGGAAGGCCTGGAGGAATGTTTTGCATGGGGTCGCGATGGGTCGGACACGACTTTGCAAGTAACAACAACAAAAGATTACTATATCAAACTTATTTCACCAAAGCAACACAAGTTGTTCTGATTTCCTAAATCCTACATAAAATTCCAGCAGATAAAGCAGAATATTTGTAGTTTAGGGTTGAAATGAGGGGTCCTTGATGCTCTTTGAGCTTAGTTGTTTTGTTGCAGACATTTCATTACCCAAACTTGGTACCATCATCAGTGAAGAATTCCAGCTGTTTGCACTGATGACATTTACCATTTTACAGCTCTGACCTAATGTAGCCCACTCCATCCCCCAAAGCACAAGGAGAGAGAACAGTGTTAAAATTAATGGTGAAGTTTATAATGCAGTGTGTATAAATCCTTTTTTTTTCTTTTTACAATGGTGCAACTTCTCCCTGCGTTGTGTAGAGAAGAGGATTTTTATAAGAAAACGGAAGGATCCTTCCCTCTAGCTGCAGTGGGAGCTTGGAGAGGAGTCAGAGAATGTGGAGGGATCAAGCATGCTGAATGGAACAAGCATGCTGTCTAGAACACACATATGTATGTCTGTTCCATGGGAATAGCACCAAAAATACCTTTTAAATGAAGTATGCCTCCCATTAGGGATTACAGCATCACTTGATCAAAGTCCATTGGAAATAGCTTTTGGCAAGACATTTCTTCTCTGTAAGTCTTCAGTGGGGAAGCTGGAGAAAATTACAAAGATTTTGAGGGCATTCTAGAAAAAAAAGGGGGGGAAGGGCTTTACTATTGCAATAATGTTTGGGAAAGGGTAGGGTAGGCAACATTTTATAAAATAAAATGGATTTGGGCACAGTCAACATTTTGGCACTGGCAGACCTATTTCTCAGCAAACCTTTTCTTTCTCCCCTCCCCACTCCTACCTCCCCCCCCAAAAAAAAACCAGTTTGTGTACAGAAAATTGGCTCTGTATGAAGAAAGAAAATAATGCAATACAGGCATTGCATAAATTTAAACATGCTTTTTGGCATCCCCCGGATAGATAGATTGTCATCAGCTGCAATGCGCTGACATATTTGATAGAATTAAATAATGTTTAGGAGTCCTGTCCCCCTCTTTTTTTTCTGGTTGAGTTTCTTTTCTTAATGAAATTCTGGGCAATTGTCAAGTCTACCTGGCAGCCATTTTGACAGGGGGGGAAAGACATTTTGTATGCACTTATTTTTAACTTAAACTGTCTGTTTGACTCTAGAGACAAACTGCAAATCCATATGCATTTCATATGGTCTATTTCCCTTATAATAGGCCTTTCAATTAGGCAAAAGCTTACTTGGCATATACATGGGTCTCTCTCTTCTTCTTGCGACCCTTCATTCTAAATGTGGTAGTATTAAAGAATCCTAGTGCCAGGAACGGAGAAATACTAAAGAGCTGCTTAAGCAGGATGTGCAAATGGTTGTCATTTTATAACAAGGCTCAAAAATGGCACCAAAGATATTCTAAGCACCTGCCTGAAAGTAAGGTTAGAAGATTTTGAGGTTTTTTTTTTTTAAAGTAGGCTTTTGCTAAGGATGAATTTGGAGATGTAGAAAAAAAGTGCCAGCAGAAACGGAATAAATTCCCTCTCTACTCCTGTCTCCTACTTTATTTATTTATTTAGTTTGTTCAAATAGGATGTGTTTTCAGGGTTTTTTGGCATTGCCATAGTCTCACCGTTTTACATTTTTTCTGGGGGAAAAAAGATATCAGGAAGGAGGAGCAAGAATTTTTCTATGCAGAAATCCATAGCCCTAAACAAATAAAAACAAATAAACAAAAAATAAAATAAAACCTTGCTGCTTCTCCTCACACTAAAAAATGCCTTTGATAAAGCTTCAGAGAAAACATTAAAAATACAACTCTCTCTCCTCCATACAATCTGAAATGATTCATTCCATTAACTCATCTTAGCACTACAAACACTAAATATAGAATAACAAGAGTTTGAAGGCACGTTGGAGGTCTTCTAGTCCAACCCCCTATCATCTGTTTGACTCCTGATGACTGTGTCCTGGTCATTTCTTGTTTATTAAAAAGGATTTGCCATTAGGATATTTTTTTTTACCTCTGAAACAACAAGTATTAGATTTTCTCATGAGGCAGAATACTTAGTCTTAGGTGTCCAGACTAGAGTGATTGTTGTGTACATTGGAGTCACTAAATCAGTATCTTGAAATACTAATACTGTTGTGTATGTAAATAGTTATTACAAGACAAGTAAGTGATTGCAAATACATTGCAGCTTAGCAAGGTTCTGAGCGGGAAATTAAGGTGCAATCATTGGTCGCCACAACCTAGGAGCGGGAAAAGAGACTCTATTGATTGGTTACAGTTCTAACGCTTTCTCTATAAAAGGGTTGCAACATTTGACAGTTGTCAGTTGACTATGTGTATTCAATAAACTCGTTCATTGTTAAATCACTCTGAGTCCTCGTCAATCAGAACCAAACAATTGGCGACGAAGGTGGGATTGACAGAAGACCAGAGAATCGGCGATTTGTTGCGCAAAGGCGGCAAATTCGAAACGAGTCACAGTCAACCGGCGGCCGCGGCGAAATAAAAATTCTCCGAATGGCGCAGATAGGGTCCTTGAAGGAATTCGACCCAAACTTCCCCGAGGATTGGGAAGAATACATCGGTCAAGTGGAAGGGTTCCTGCTAGTGAACGGAATCACTGACGACCGTAAAAAAGCGGCGGCATTATTGACGATCTGTGGCACACCGGTCTACAGAGTCGCTGTCGGACTGTGCCAACCGCAACCAGTCTCTAGCGTGCCTTATGCCGACCTCCTCGCCAAATTAAAGGTCCACTTTACACCCCGAAGGTCCGAGCTCTTTTGGCGGCGCATCTTCGAAAAGAGGAATCAGAGACCCGGAGAGTCCATACAAAAGTTTGTCGCTGCCGTCAGGGAAGCCGCAGTACGGTGTAAATACGATAATTTAGAAATTAGAATTCGGGACCGAGTTGTACTGGGCTTACGTGATGAGCAGCTACAAAACAGAATAATCGCCAAACCCACCGGCGATTTACAGGAGGTGATTGACGAACTCCTAACTTACGAGTCAACCGGGTATCGCGACCCCCCCCGCAGTAGCATGGCAGCAGCGCCCGAGATCAACCAAGAGGGCTATGTGGACTGCGGGGAGGTGGACCAGCAGTGGGAGGAAGAGATCGCCGAAGTCTCCAGGCGGTTTGGGAAGATGGCACCAAGACAACCCAGAAGTGAGGGGCCCGAATCCGGCCGCCGTCAACAACCCGCAACTCCGCAAAGACAACCGACCGGGGCACAACGACCGTGGCGGGACACCGCAACCAGACCGCGCGACAACGATAGCCAGGGCCGATGCGGCAGCTGCGGCGGCAACCATCCCCGCGCCTCCTGCCGATTCCGTACCGCCAAGTGCAGGGCCTGCGGCAAGACCGGCCACATCCAGGCCATCTGCAGAAACCGCGCTCGCGACAACCGTCTGAACGAAGTCGATGTGTGGTCTGAGGGTAAGGTAACCCCTAATGCTAGTGGCAAGGAGACCCCAATAACCCGGGTTAAAATTCCAAATTTTGGGGAGGTGGCGCGAATCAATCGGAGAAGGCCGGGGAATGGTCACAATTTTCCGGACGGAAAATTAAAAATCACAGTCCTTCTGCAAGGGGTCCCTTGCAGAATGGAAATTGACTCAGGGGCTTCAGTGTCGATAATTTCCACTGAAACCCTTGAGAGAATTGAACAAATAAGTGGGAAAAGAATCCCACTTAGTCCAACAAATATTCAATTAACGGACTTTCAAAAAAGTCCAATAAAAATAAAAGGGAAGACCAGCCTTAGTGTAAAATTTAAGGGGTTTAAGTGGGTCTTAGAACTAATAGTTACAGAGGGAAATAGGACTAGCTTAATTGGACTTAATTGGTTCCCGGCCCTGGGAATTTGGATAGGGGGAATAAATTCAGTGATTAAAAATAAGACCATCGAATCCGTCTGCAAGGAATTTGCAGACGTATTCGATGGATCTCTGGGCAAGTATAAGGGCCCCCCCATTAACTTCAACCTAGACCCCTCAGTAAGACCAATCAGGCTTAAGGCCCGAAGGGTACCTTTTGCCTTAAAGGGTAAAATCGAGGCCGAGCTCGACCGGCTTGTAGGCCAAGGAGTATTAGAACCTGTTGAGGGCGGTTTGTGGGAAACGCCGATTGTCACACCCCTCAAACCCAACGGGGATGTGAGAATCTGCGCGGACTACAAAGCCACCCTCAACATTGGAATGAAAAAACATGCTTACCCGGTCCCGACGGTGAAGCAGGTCCTCGCCACGATCCAGGACGCCGCCATTTTCGCCAAGTTAGACTTGGCGCATGCGTACTTACAGTTGACTGTTTCTGAAGAGGCTGCAGAGGCACAGACGATCGTTACCCACAAGGGGGCGTTCCGAGTTCACAGACTGCAATTTGGAATTGCAGCAGCTCCAGGCATCTTCCAAGAAGTGATGGAGAGGACCTTAAAGGGCATACCAGGAGTATGCCCTTACTTTGATGATGTCCTAATAGCTGGAAAGGATGAAGGAATGTTAGTGGAGCGGCTGGAACAGGTACTGGGGAGATTTAGGAAGGCTGGATTGAAACTGAAGAAGGAAAAATGTAGCATAGGGGTTAAATCCACTGATTTTTTGGGGTTCAGGATTGACAAGGGTGGAGTCCACCCTACCCCTGAAAAAATTAAAGCGATCAAAGGGGCCCCAGAACCAAGGAACAAGGCAGAACTACAGGCCTTCCTTGGCTTGGTAAATTTTTACCATACATTTGTGCCACACAAGGCTGCCATTGCAGAACCCTTACACAGACTCTTAGATAAGAAGACCCCTTGGCAATGGCAGAACAAGCACAAAGTGAGTTTCCAAACTCTAAAAGACATCCTTTCCAGTAATTCAACTGTAACCCACTTTATAGAAAACAAACCAATCTACCTGGCGTGCGATGCTTCGCCATATGGCGTAGGGGCTGTAATCAGCCACTTAGACAACCAGGGAATACAAAGACCCATTGCATACTACTCCCGCACACTCACCAAGGCAGAGCGGAACTATGCACAAATAGACAGGGAGGCATTAGCCATTGTGGCAGGAGTTAGGAAGTTCCACGACTACCTGTATGGTAGGAACTTTACCATACTGACGGACCACAAACCCTTGCTGGGACTGTTTACCACAGATAAACAGACTCCCCAGATTATGTCACCCAGGATGCTGAGGTGGTCCATTTTCCTCTCAGCATACTCATTTTCCCTCCAATACAGACCAGGTAAGGACATGGGTCATGCAGACGCTCTTAGCAGATTGCCCCTAAGCACAACAGAGGAGGACCCTGCCCCAGCGGGACAAATAATGTCCCTACAGGACATTCCTGATTTGCCATTAACTGCAAAAGACATTGCTGAGGCAACCAATAAGGACCTCACCTTAAGAAGAGTAATGGCCTGGGTCATGAGCGGTTGGCCTAACGCCAAACCGGACGAAGTGTACAGCCCATATTTCAGAAGGAAAGATGAACTGTCAGTTCATTTGGGATGCTTACTCTGGGGAACTCGTGTAGTTATTCCAGGAATCCACAAATCAGCTATTCTACAGGAATTGCATGAGGGACATCCTGGAATAGTCAGGATGAAAGCGTTGGCTAGGAGTCACTTGTGGTGGCCAGGACTGGACAACGACATTGAGGAATGCGTTGCCAATTGCCATTTGTGCCAACGTTCCAGGCCTGAACAACAACATATCCGCACACATAAATGGGAACAAGCTAGGAATCCTTGGTCCAGGATTCATATTGATTTTGCTGGACCCTTCCAAGGGTTAACATTCCTAGTAGTGGTTGACAGCTACTCTAGATGGCTAGAGGTAGTACCGGTCAGTTCAGTAACTGCGGGCAGAACAATACAGGCATTAAGGGGCCTCTTTGCCACTCACGGGTTGCCGGATTTAATTGTGTCTGATAACGGGCCACAATTCACATCTATTGAATTTCAGGATTTCCTCAAGGCCAACTCGATTAAGCACAAGACTTCAGCACCCTTCCACCCCTCCACCAACGGATTGGCTGAAAGAAACGTGAGGACCACAAAGGACGCTTTAAAAAGAATTATTCGAGGTGACTGGCATCAGAGACTGGCAGAGTTCTTGTTGGCTCAGCACTCGACCCCATGTTCTGCTACAGGGAAAAGTCCAGCTGAAATGAGGTGGGGCAGGAGACTGTCCACCAAATTGGACAGATTGCACCCTGACAGACTGCAAACAAACATTGAATTTGACATTCCTAACAGGACATTTAAAGTGGGGGATTTGATCTGGGCCAGGAACTATGCCCAAGGGGACAAATGGATTCCAGGGGTGGTGACTGAAATCTTAGGTCCCCTGTCGTACACTATTGAGGGGGAAGGGAACAGGATCTGGAAGAGACACATAGACCAGCTGAGGAAAAGATCTAGTGGTTGTGTGCCAGTTGAGGGGGACCCAAGCATAGTAGGGGGAAACAGTACAGATAACAACAGGCCAGTGAGTGGCATAGAGGATGGGCAAAATGACTCATCCCCTCTAACCCAACAACAACAATTCAGTCAAATCGAAGGGGAAATACTCCTGCGAGGTAGGCCAGTGACCACTGAATTACAAACTCAACCTAATACACAAAACAGCACACCTGAAGCTAGTAATCCAGAGCCCAGGCTTAGCAGCGACAAGCAGCCAAGCAGTCAACCAGGAAGAGGGGTCCCTACCTGCCACAGTAACAGATACCCTTCCAGAATACATAGGCCACCAAAATACCTAAAGGATTTTGTAAAGAAATAACATCAACTGGGGGGTAAGGGGTGTTGTGTATGTAAATAGTTATTACAAGGCAAGTAAGTGATTGCAAATACATTGCAGCTTAGCAAGGTTCTGAGCGGGAAATTAAGGTGCAATCATTGGTCGCCACAACCTAGGAGCGGGAAAAGAGACTCTATTGATTGGTTACAGTTCTAACGCTTTCTCTATAAAAGGGTTGCAACATTTGACAGTTGTCAGTTGACTATGTGTATTCAATAAACTCGTTCATTGTTAAATCACTCTGAGTCCTCGTCAATCAGAACCAAACAAATACTAATACTAATAATACTACTACTAAATACTACTACTACTACTACTACTACTACTACTACTAATAATAATAATAATAATAATAATAATAATAAAAGTTGGAAGGGACCTTGGAGGTCATCTAGTCCAACCCCCTGCTCAGGCAGGAAACCCTATACCATTTCAGACAAATGGCTGTCCATCTCTTCTTAAAAACTTCCATTGTTGGAGCATTCACAGCTTCTGGAGGCAGGTTGTTCCACTGGTCAGTTGTTCTAACTGTCAGGAAGTTTCTCCTTAGTTCTAGGTTGCTTCTCTCCTTGACTAGTTTCCATTCGTTGCTTCTTGTCCTGCCTTCAGGTGCTTTGGAAAATAGCTTGGCTCCCTCTTCTTTGTGGCAGCCCCTGAGATATTGGAACACTGCTATCATGTCACCCCTCACTCTTCTCTTCATTAAACTACACATACCCAATTCCAGCAACCATTCCTTATATGTTTTAGTCTCATACTATGAATTAAATGTATGTATGTATGTATGTATATACGTATGTATATATGTATGTATGTATTATTTTTTATTTTATTTATATTCTGTCTATTTTTTTATAAACAACTCAAGGAAGCAAACATATCTAACACTCCTTACTCCTCCTATTTTGCCCACAACAGCCCTGTTAGGTGGGCTGGGTTAAGTGAGAGCAGCTGTCCCAAAATAACCCACCCACTTCATATCTAAGGTGGAACTAGAATTCATAGTTTCCTTGCTTCTAGACCAGCCCTTTAACCACTATACCAAACCAGCATGTCAGGTAATAACATTTGCATATTTTTTTTAACCTCAGAATTCGAAGACCTGATTTTCTTCACTTCTACCCTGACACTGTAAAGTCATCATGTTGTAATAATAAAACTGAATTTTTGTGGAATTATGGTGGAATAGCAGATTATGACAGTTCAGTGATACAGATCGGTTGAAAATATTTTTTCTGCATAGTAGCCTAGAGGCAAAGGTACGTGAAGTCTTGTTTAAAAACAGAACTTATAATTTGTACAATTGTTGTCTTGTCTCATTCCTAACTAGTTGCAAACACTCCTTGAAACACAGTGTTATGACGCTCTTGCCATTTTTTGTCCTGAAGCGTTTGATGATTATGATAATAATTACTTTAAAATCAAACTGTCAGCTACTTGCCTCAGGACAATTGGAATATCTGTGAGAAATAAAATTCTGGAGAATAAATAAACAAGATGTGGATATGCAGCTTGGTCTCTTATTTGCTATCATATCATATCATATCATATCATATCATATCATATCATATCATATATCATATATCATATCATATCATCATATCATATCATATATCATATCATATCATATCGTATCGTATCATATCATATATCATTTCATATGAAGGGTTCTGTCTAACTGTTTAAGAGTTTAGTCTAACTGTTGCTTTCTTGCTTTTGCACCAGAGAAATTTCATGCAAACCTGGGAAACATGTACATGGATGGGATATACTGAAGGAGGGAATAAGGAGGGAATAAGGGAATGATTGGTGTCTTTCTTATGATGTAATAGCTCTGTTGTCTGATTTTCATTGGTTAACAAAGTTTATAAAACAATGCTACCAATTTTCTAATGCATGGCACTTCTGGATGTAACTCTGCCAGTGTTCCAGATTGTTGGCCACCCACCTGCTTAATTTGATCAAATAAAGTGCTGCTTGGGTTATCTGATTAGATTGACATAGTATCTCAAGTTTAAGTAAGGGACTGGGACCTTACAATATCATATCATGACAAATAACCAACTAATCCTTTTTTATGGTCACTGACCAGAATTAAACAATAAATGAAACAGTAAAACTGTCTGTGATTAGTGTGTCTGATTTTACTAATACAGCAAAATTTAGCCATATTAATAGACAATAAAATTGAATCATATTGGTCTGATAACAGAATAAGCACCCAAAAATTGCTTGGGTGCTTAAAAAACAAATGATAAAAGTATTTTCCTGTATCCTTACAAAAAATGCAATATAACAGAACATGGACTATGGATTTATAAGGAATTAGTTTTACATCTGCCCTCAAGAACTGCTATAAAGGGGACATAACTATTTATGAAATTGCTGTTGGAAAGCTACAAGCTTCTTTTTTTATCTGGAGGGGGCTTTCTTGTTACCTGAAATATAAATAAATCCTGTGGCTTTCATCTTAATCATGCAAGAAGCCAACTAGTTCATTGAGCTGAAGGAGAAAGAATTACGCTCAGATAAAAGAATTTGCACCACAATTTACTTATTTAAAACATTATTTCCAGTGGATACTAAAATATTTTAGTCCAGACTTTGCAGGACTTACAAACTGTAACAATACTTCCAGGAATGAAAATTCTAGTATGGTATTTCCTGCTTGAATGTTAATCTATTTCATTGGGCATGGGGGAAGTGCCAGAATTAAGGCATAAAAAAAATCTGTTTCTTGATGTGAGGCAGTCAAGCAAACACAAATCAGAATTATGGTGCTTGTTTCCCTCAAGTTATCTATCATGAAAAGTGATGATAATTGTAAAAAAGACAAGAACAAGCTTTGTTTGAAATGAATAGATTGTAGGCAGCTAAGGAGTAGATTGATGGAGTGCAGCCAAGTCTTTAATATGGAAGATTAAGGTCACTAAATGCATGCTTTGATACATGTCACAGTAGTATCGTAACTGAATTGTTCCTCTTTTAGACAACTTTAGATCCAAGGCTGCTGAAGGTGATGACTTTTCAACATAGCATAAGCTAGGAGCCTTAAAATATCAAGGGAATACAGAATCTACAATTCTCCAGATGTTCAATATTTGTTTTGTTCCCCTTCCCTATACAAGAAGCTCCCAAAGCTTACAAAGTGGCAAGCAGTGAAATATACAAGCATAAACAATCATTTAGAAGCAAACCGGGTCTTGGAATTTGAAAGCAACTTGGATTAAACAGCCTTCATGCAATTTGAAATGGATGGAGCAAGGGTGCAAACAATTTATTTTTCTTTTATGTGTAGAGGGGCTGCTATTAGGGAAAGTTTATAAAATCAATGATAGCTGGGCTAGGGTAATTCCAAAAGTTGCTTTTTGTTCTTAAGTGTTTGAGTTTAATGGAAGGAAAGATGATCACAAATCCAAATGCTTTTAAGGATTATGGAATGGAAATAATGGCAACATGGAATTGCCTTGAATGCTTTGCTTATATGGGATGAATTAGATCCAATGGCCATATTTTATGAAGCTAGAAGCGGCAGATAAATCAAGGAACAAGCATTGATATGGAAGATGTTATTCAGAAATTATTTTTTTATGTGAAGTCAACCTAAAAAATTGGGAATTGGCTGCCTATTATGAGAGCTGATTTAACATAACCTCTATTTAATACCAGTATAGTTTTCACAAAGCATAACTAAACATTAATAATTATTAAGTTGGAGACACTGTTGAAGTTTGGTGAGATCATTTTATTTATTTGATTTTTATCCCACCTTTATTACTTTATAAGTAACTCAAGGTGGCAAACATTATCTAATTCTCCTCCTATTTTCCCCGACAACAACCCTGTGAGGTAAGTTTGGTTGAGAGAGAGTGACTAGCCTAAAGTCATTCAGCTGGCTTTGATGCCTAAGATTGGACTAGAATTTTTAAAAACTTCTTTACTTGTTACTTTACTTCTTTACTTTTTACTAATTTTAAATAAAATTAAATAAAAACATATTTCAGAAGCTGCAGAAAACAGTTCTACCTTTGAAAATACTTCCTGATCCTAATTTTTCTGCACTTTTCTCTTACACCAGTAAGTTCTTTTTCTGTCTAGATCAGGGGTCAACAACCTGAAACAGTGAAAGAGCCACTCGGAACCAGTTCCCTCACAAAAGGAAAAACTGGGAGCAGCAAAAAATGTGTGCGCATGCGCGTACATGTGCGCATGCGCAGAACAGGGTTTGACTGAAGAGTGGAGCCAAGGCGAGATATGCACCTACCCTGCATATTTGAATTGATTGGTTGAACTTTTTTAGTCCCACTTTTTTTTTTTGGACTACACATAGCAGAGGACTGGGAGCCACAAGAGATGGCTGAAAGAGCCACATGCGGCTCTGGAGCCGCGGGTTGCAGACCTGTGGTCTAGATCCTATTCATCTCTGGCTTCTACATGGTTCTAAACTGTTGTTTAATTGACTTTATTGAATAAGCCATAATTGGTTGGGTTCACATACTTTCAAAGCAATAAATCAGTTTAAAAACTACAACAGCTCTTCTCACACAATACATTAAGCCAAAAACAAACAATATAATTTATAATTTGTAAGCCACCGAGAGTCACCTTGTAAGGGAGATGGGCAGCAGGAGAAATTAAACAAAAACAAACAAATAAACAAATGATGTGTCTACTTTTAGTCACAGGACTAGATGAATCAGATTCAAATGAAGTGATATTTTCTCCTTCACTGGATGCCTTCAAACAGAGACTGGATAATTAACTGTCCAAAATGTTTTAGCAGGTCCTGTCCTAAGCAGGGCTGGGGCTAGATGACTTTTAAAGTTTCTTCCAACACTATAAAAGTATGAAATATTTTCAGGAAAGCTTTTCCATATTTTATCTTTCTCTGAGGACAAAAAAGATATAGCATTTCATTTTTTTCTACCTTTTTTACTCCAAAGAGGTTCAAACTTTTTAAAACCTCAGTAATATTCTGGATTGCTTTGTAACTATACTCCCATTCCAGTCACCCAAGCTTGCTTGCTTTTCCCCCTTGTGTGAAGTTTGTTACTTGTGAATATGGTTAATGCAGGAAAAAAAAAGTAAAGAGGACTTATTTCAATGAAATATACATTCTGTCTGATCATTTGAATTACATATGTGGGTTGCACAAAATAAAAAATATACATGAAAATACCTATTTTTCCTTTTTCAAATTTTATAGATTAAATGATCATTTATATATCTATAATGCCAATGCCATCAGTGTTAAGTATAATTAAGTGTGTGTAACAAATTGTCAACTATACTCAAACAATGTTAGGTAACCCTGAGAGGCCAAGTTGTACTTGACAGAACTTTTAGCCCCCAAAAAACAGAATGAAGAATCTAAATAATGTGAATGGAAAACACTGGGTAAATTCTACCCTTGGAAAGATCTCTAGGGCTTGGAAAGAGGAGGAAGGCACTAATTCTCCATGGGTGCTGTATTTCAACATTTTGTAACTGGGTTTCCCCTTTACTACAGCCATCTGTGGGTTCTTGAAGTGAATCATGCATAGAATGGTATTTTTCATGTTCTCCAAGAAAGAAAGAACATGTAATAATTGTTTAAAAATAAACACCAGAAGGGCACAACCTTGTGTTTTTTGGCTTTGCATAGCAACTGGATGAAATCATTGTTCTGAATTGGGCGGCCAATATCTGGTTTCAAAAACCTGAAGTCTGGAAAAGGTTTGCATACATCCAGCAAGTGTGTCAGCACTAGGCAGCCACAAACCACAGCCAACCATCCATCAGGGATAGAGCTTTGAGAGAAAGTAAAATGTATATGGGCTTTAAAGAGAAACTCGTGGGATAAACTATCAGAGTCATTAAGATTCTACAGTATATATATGGTTGTCAATAAACTTGTGTTTGTGTTCACAACCCAAAGGGCATGTTTAGGGCAGCCATTAAAATAGTCTAAGACAGTGATAAGTGATATTTTACAACTAAATGCCCATCTAGCTAAAAATACACATACAATGAAGAGCAACGCTAGATATATACTAACTATAAACCTATGCAGATTTCATTTTCACACACACAAAGAAAACCCAAACACAAACACATTTTTCCTCTTATACATACACAACTTTCTTTATTTATTCCCGCCATCCCATATGCACACATGTGGAATTTGAGGTTTGGCGGTTTTGTTTTTTATATAGCAAGTCATGGCAGCATTAGCTATCTTGATATTAACCCTTTTAAATTTATAGTGGCATTTGCCAAGATATGTATGTATCAATATGAGAAACTTTGTTGATTTAGACAAAGCATGTGATAAAATAAATATGCTTGAATTATGGAATGTTTTACATTAATACAGAGTTGAAGGCTGGTTGCTGAATGCAGTGACAGTGGTGTAGGATGGAAGTGAAGCATGTCTGAGAATATTTCTATATTGAACAGAAAGTAAGACAAAGATGTGTACATATCCCCTTTGTTTTTTAAAATATAAGTGGATAACATACAGTATAAAGAATGCTTATAGTGGATAGAGGTATTATTTCAGAATGTAAATATACATGTATTTTTGTGTTCAGATGATACTGCGTTGTTGGTTGAGAACCAAATGATTTGCCATCTCGTCTCATATCAGAAATGCAGGAACTAGAAAGGAGAAAATTATTAATTTGAATTTTAAAAAATTAAAATGCTAATAAAAATATAAATTTATATAGTTCTTTATCCATGCTGGGCCACATTGATGGCAGAGATATTTCTGACCAGCAAATCACTTTGTGAACAGGTTGGTCCCAGGCGGCATTGTAAAAGATGGATAATTGTCTGAATAGTGCCACATTTGCAGTAAATATCCTTCCATGTGGTCTTTAGTTCTAGCCAACCAGTGTGCAGTCTGTTTAAACATCTTCAAGCCATCCTGCTCTCCTCCAAACCTCCACTAACCCTGATTTGTGGTAATGTAATGAAGATTATGGATCTGAAAATTAATGCATCTAAGTCCAAGAATTATTGCATGTGCCAGGGAAAATTGAATGAATACATAAATGGCAAAAAAAGAAACAAAACCCTAGAGCAAAGACTGAATTTCTGCATCCTGAAGAAAATTTAGCACATGCAAATGCTTCTGGAATTTTGGTTGCAATATTGTTGTGAAAAGCAAATATTGAAAGAATAAAAATGGCTGTGCATAAGAACATCTGCTCATTGTATTTTATGGAAGCAAGTATTGGGAATATTGCTGTGAGAATGAGGGCCTATGAGAAGTACAGAAGATAAAAAAAGAAGAGATGGGATTAGGAGCGAATGAGTGCTGTATGAATGTTGACTGAATGCAAAAATGAAGACCAGCATAAAGATAAAACACATCAAAGAAGAATGTCTGGGTCAAGAAAAAAAGAGAAAGGCTGCTGGAGATGGAGAGAGATTCAAAAAGAGAAAAGTGAAAACTGAGAAAGGCAGTGTTAGAAGCAGTACATGGCCCTGGTGAGAACAAGGATAGTTTTTAAAGATAGAAATATGGTTATAGAAAGATATAGTGAAAGTTGTTGGGATAAACTTGATTTATCTATATTTCCTTTCCTTATGTTCTGCCTTTAATTTCTTTGGTTTTAGCATCTTCATCCTTTTCTGCACTATGCATAATATTGCTCTCCCTAAAACGGAACAATGTGATGGCTAAGTTATGTTTTTAAGTATGCTGGCAAAAGAAAGAAAAAAGCTTGTAAGCTTGTCTCAAGGCTCAGCCATTTGTCTTATCAGCTTCTTATTGAAGGTGCAAATCCAACTGTCTCTCATGATCTACTCACCACCTCATGATTTACTAACCACAAGGTGCAGTAGAGGGCAGTGGAGTGCAGATAGCTAAAGATTTACTTCATGTTCTCTCTTTGCCAATCTGTCTGCCTGCTCTTCATCTAAGAGATTGCTAATCCGAAGTCATTTCTTCCTGCTGTTTTTCCAGCCACAAATGTATGGAGCACATGCTCTTTTGATTCTCTTCCTGGTAGGATGTAGCTAAAGGGGTACTAGGCCTTGTCCGTTATTGCTGTATAATGTATTTTCTGCGAATAATATAGGGTACTTTTTTGTTATAACACTCACTTTACTAATCATCACTCAGCTCAGATTTACACTTTCAGGAACACTCACATACACGCTCACTGCCTTAGTATCGTGCACACTCCTTGGAGGCAACTAAGTCAAATTTCTCTCTTATTTATTCTGCAGTCCACATCTCTCATGTACCGCCTCGTATTGTTGCACACCCTCCCACACACACCTGTTCATCACCTTGCTTTCTCTCCCCCCCACCCCCCAGTAGCAGCCACTTACCTGTCTGAGGGCCTGGGATTATTTGCAACTTCTTGACTTTGGTTGTGGGAAGCCAGCAGGAAGTTGCTTCGCCTAACAACTGGGATTCAATTAACAGAGTCAACAGGGATGGCAGAGATTGCTGAAATTAAGTGATGTGACTGCACTTTATGACCAACTACATCACTTAGTAACAAAAATTCCAGGCCTAATTGCTGTCATGAGTCGAGAAGTATCTATTGCTTATCTTTTACTTGCCTCAGTGAACCAGTGGGATGGATGGGGGATGAAATTCACAATTTGATTCTGTTCAAACATGCCAGAATAGGATTTGCTTGATTGTGTGAATCCAGCAATCATGTAAATCGAGATGTATAGCCTATTTCTGTGTAAACTTCGCCAGTTATAGTCTATTCAAAAGAGCATGATTAAACAAATAGGGCTTTGCATGACGTGCAAATTATGCTTATACGGATAGTTCTTGAGAAGCGACAGTCCACTTATTGATGGTTCAAAGTTACAACTGACACTCCAAAACTATATATGGTCCTTTTTCAAAGTTATGACAGCTGTAGTGTCATTCACTCTTATGACAGACCATGGGGCTTCTTCAACACACACCCCCGCCTCTCTTTCACCCTTTCCTGCCCCGATGGGACACGCAGCACTCAGGCCTGCTACCCTGCCTTCTGGAAGCAGCTACCATTTTCATGGCCCTGGCACTTCTTAAAATGGCGGCTCCTTTCAGAGCTTTCTCTGCTAATCAATTGCCCCCTATCAGCTGGCTAGCAGGAGGCTGCAAAGCAATCCTTCCTGTTTCCTGCCTTTGGGAAGCCTTAAAGCCAGTTTCAGGACAAGCTACTCGAAACCCTTCCCCCTTTCTCAACCCCCTCCTTCCTTCCCCCAGAAAGCCACATTCTTCAATTAAAAAACAGCTGGGAGGGAAAGGCTTGTTAATCTTCCCTCCTCCCACCACCCCCAAAAGGTGCTACAAACAAAACTCCTCCTTTGCTCTTCAATCTCTATCCCTATGAAAAACCTTACATTAACTCCAGGCTGAAGATTAGAGGACCCAAGCGAGCAAGGAGAGAAAATCTCCCTACTGCTTTCTCCCTAGAATGGTTGTGGGGGGTGGGGTGGGGTGGGGGAAACTTCGCCTCCAACCTCTGCCAGAAAATGCAGGATGCAGGGGTCTTTGCAAGCTTTAGCTGTCCATCCATTACCTGTAGAAGATAATCTATGGCAGGGGTGTCAAACTGGCGGCCTGCGGGCCGGATGCGTCATGCGCAGGCCACGCCCACCCCAGCTGCGCAAAGGCAAAAAAAAGTACCGATACATCACAATAAGTCATGGGATGCGATCGGGTTTGACACCCATTATCTATAGTCTACCTTTCCTAGCAGGTCCTCCTGTTGCCCCAGAAAGGCAGGGCATCTTGGGAGCATGAAGGGCAGGGGCAGAATTAAGAAAGGCAGGCATGCCCAGAGTTTTCCTTCCCCGTTGTTTCTTCCTGGCAAGGCTTTCATGCAAGGCGGGGGAGGACTTGAGAGGCCTGAAGCAGCTGGTTTGTGCCTGCACTGGACTTCTCAGAACGTCCCCCACCCCTGAGCTCCACTTAAGGACTCCTGCATTCATTTAATGAATGCACTGGGGAGAACAGGATGGCTGGTGGTTACCTGAGGCAGTTCATTTAACATTATTCTGAAATTCAACCCTAATAGTTGGGCTCCATTATGGTCATAACTCAAGAACTAGCTGTATGGTCTGCACAAGAGGGGACTTCTCTATTGTACAAAAGAATAACTCAGACATTGTCCTGCTGTGGATTTTACAGAAATATTTTACAGGTACATAATATTATTATTATTATTATTATTATTATTATTATTATTATTATTATTATTATTATTATTATTATTATTAATAATAATAATAATAATAATAATAATAATAATAATAATAAGAAGAAGAAGAAGAAGAAGAAGAAGAAGAAGAAGAAGAAGAAGAAGAAGAAGAAGAAGAAGAAGTTGGAAGGGACCTTGGAGGTCATCTAGTCCAACCCCCTGCTCAGGCAGGAAACCTTATACCATTTCAGGCAGATGGCTGTCCAGTCTCTTCTTAAAAACCTCCAGTGTTGGAGCATTCACCACCTCTGGAGGCAGGTTGTTCCACTGGTTAATTGTTCTAACTGTCAGGAAGTTTCTCCTTAGTTCTAGGTTGCTTCTCTCCTTGACTAGTTTCCATCCGTTGCTTCTTGTCCTGCTTTCAGATGCTTTGGAGAATAGCTTGACTCCCTCTTCTTTGTGGTAGCCCCTGAGATATTGGAACACTGCTATCATGTCACCCCTCACTCTTCTCTTCGTTAAACTACACGTACCCAATTCCAGCAACCGTTCCCTATATGTTTTGGCCTCCAGCCCCCTAATCATCTTTGTTGCTCTTCTCTGTACCCTTTCTAGAGTCTCGACATCTTTTTTACATCGTGGTGACCAAAACTGGTTGCAGTATTCCAGGTGTGGCCTTACCAAAGCATTGTAAAGGGGTATTAGTACTTCACTTGATCTTGATTCTATCCCTCTGTTAATGCAGCCTAGCACTGTGTTGGCTTTTTTGGCAGCTGCAGCACACTGCTGGCTCATATTTAAGTGATTGTCTACTAGGACTCCGAGATCCCTCTCACAGTTACTACTATTGAGCAAGGTACCACCTATACTATACCTGTGCATTTGATTTTTCCTGCCTAAATGTAGAACCTTACTTTTTTCACTGTTGAATTTCATTTTGTTAGATAGTGCCCAGTGTTCGAGTCTGTCCAGATCCTTCTGTATCTTAAGCCTATCTTTTGGAGTATTGGCTATTCCTGCCAGCTTGGTGTCGTCTGCAAAATTGATGAGTTCCCCATCTATCCCCTCATCCAAATCGTTGATGAAGATGTTGAAGAGCACTGGGCCCAGAATAGAGCCCTGGGGCACCCCACTACACACTTCCTTCCATGTAGATGTGGTTCCATTGAGGACCACACGCGGAGTACGGCCTGTCAGCCAGCTACGAATCCATCTGGTGGTGATGCTGTCTAACCCACATTTTTCTATCTTATCAAGTAGTAGGTTGTGATCTTCAAACAAAGCATAATAAGTCTTCTGAGAAATATTCTGACCAAATGTTTTTTCTGCAGTTATTTACAAATGCTGTCCTGGTATGTATAGAATTGAGCAACATATTTGTCTCTGGTTGGGGAAAAAAAAGTGTTCTCAGCCACAAAACATTTGATGCACAGTAGTCTTTGAGGAACTGCACCCCCTTCTATTTCAGCCTTAGAACTAAAGCAACTCAGTCAGTCAAAGTACATTTCTTCATTTTCAGCCATGTTTGTCAGCCAGTTGTTAGCGGAGGAAACTGTTAATTTGCCAATCTTTGGAAATGAGTCATGATAGAAGCTTAAATGCTGGGGACAGGTCCAGTACGAGTTTAAAACAAGGTTTACTGTGTTTTGGAAGAATTATTTTTATGAAAATTTTGACCTACAATTTTCCCACTTGATTATGCTTCGTCTGTTTTCCCTGTGGTGTGCCTTGATTTATACCTGTAAATAAATCTCTTTATTTATGGCAATGTAATATCTCCAGGCCTAATCTCTTCAGGCCTTAGTCTCTCCATTGTAATGAAACAGAGAGACATTACCTAAGATAGCCATGAATCAGGACCAGAGGAGATGGAGAGAACTATTCTCAGACAAAGTGGCCCAAATAACTGAAGGAAAAAAAGAACAGGAGAGCTGCTGTTAGAAATGCCTATTACCAAGATTTATAGATTTTGTAAGAAGCTGATCTATGCAAAAGAAATGAGTGAAAATTCACAAGAAGGTGGAACAGGCAAGATTTCTGAATTTTCCATGCACACCATAAGGAAATTCCTTACACTGTGGCAGGGAATACAAATGAATGGTGATTACTTAGGAACTTTCTGGTGTTCCTGTGCATGGAAATGCAAGCAAAGATTCCCACTGATGACTATGGATGGAAAAAGAAGTAGGGCTAAAATTCTATGTATGCTACTACTCTGAATAAAGACTGAACAATGAATCTATAAACTTTGTTATTCTGTCAAGGCTCAATCCGAAGAGAAGCCTTTTATAATTCTATCAAATAGATTTGAATATATATATATAAAGTCACTTACTATATAGGTATACAAGATCTCAATAGTCAGCTCGTTAAGTATGGCCAGTCCAGAACTAGATAATATTTCTCATTGCATAAAAACATGCTCAGTCTGACTGCAGCTTCTGATTCTTTTATATTTTCTTCTGACAACCACCTATAACTGAGGTGATGAGAAAGTCCTACTTTTCACAATCCGATCTATCTACCATTGTCAGTAATGGAAATTCTGCCATCTTAGACAGAATCAAGGTTGAAGTCTGGTTTTGGGACAGAACTGGCTTTTGTCTGACTCCTGGATAACCTGTGTTGAGACCTGGATGATGGCAGTGTGTCCCGCATGGTCTTGTTAGATTTCTCAATGGCTTTTGATACTATTGACTATGGTGTCCTTTTGGATGACCTACAAGGATCAGGAGTTAGAGGCATTGTTTCACTGAGCCCTAGTGGGTAGTTTCAATCTATGGCAATGGCAGACAACAGGTCAGCTTAATAATTTCTGATTTGTGGTCTTGTCTTCCTTGCTTTTCAATATCTATATGAAGCCACTGGGAGAGATCATCCAATACTCGGGGTGTGGTATCATCAATATGTGGTTGATACCCCATTGTACATTATACTTGGGGGGGGAATGCTGTTGTTTCTCCTTTCAGTGCCTGGAAACTGACAGAGTCCAGATGAGAGAGAACAGACAGAAGTTGAACCCAGTCAAGTTGGATTTGCAGCTGATACATTGGGTCTTCTGTGCCACCATACATACTCCTTCAGGGGAGAAAACCCTTCATGGCTTGGCACCTGGATATCTTCAGGGACTGCCTTTTCTGGCCAATTAAATCTAGCAAGGAGAAATGGCTGCAAGTTCCCAACTTTTAGGAAGTTCAGATGGCTGATACAAGGAGGCATTGCATTTCTGTTGCAGTGTTGATATTGTGGCATACTCTCCCTATAGAGATCAGGTTGGCTCACTCTGTTAGTTTTCCATTAGCTTCTAAAGACAGAGATTTTTCAAAGGGTCTGCTTTAAGTTGCTGTTGCTGCCTTTCAATGTCTTCTTAATTTTTATATGAAGCTTGTATTTTTTTTTATGTGAGCTGTGAAGAGTTATTTTGGGTTGTAGCAGCATACAAATAAGTTTAATAAAATACATTTTAAAAAGTATATTTATCACAGGATTATGACAAAGGAATGGACTTGATGTGATGCTTAAAAGATGATACAAAAATGCAAAAATAAACTACTACACATATAATAGGAATCTTTGCATTCACTCATACACCACTCTTTTTGAAAGAGTAACTGGCTTCAGTTTTAAAAGAAGGCAAGGTTCTCTTGGGCTCTGAAATGGGGGAGAAAAAAAAACACAATTTACTGAGTTCCAGATTTATAAGAGCCTTTTAGATCAGAGAGAAGAAAGCAAGATCCAAATCCATCTGTTCCAAGTTCTTCATTCCTGCATCATTAGGCATAATTAAGTTAAAATCGGGTAAGTGGAATGAAGAAATACAAGCTGGATCATACTCTTTTTTTAGACCCAAGAGCTTGCTTTGGTAATGACAGTAAATATACTTTCTACAAGAATTCAATAGATAGATAAGTAATGGATACAGGAACTTAATGGAGGGATTGAAGGGGAGAGTACAGTGAAATGGCTTGCTTCTTATGCTCCATCAAAGAGTTTTTTGGGAGGCAGGGTACTTCACTTATATATACACATTACCCTACAATTGGTTTGCTCTACTTATGTGTGGATATTAGCTTTTGGAATACCCAGATAGTAAAACTGAAGTGTTTTTAGTAAAAGCAAATAAAACTCTAGCTTTCAAGAAGAAATAATGAGGTTTTATTAATAGCAATATGTTTATTTGCTGAGTATTGTTAAGGAGCAAATACTGCTTTTATAGTGTACTTTTTAAAAACAAAACACAACACAACACCAGCCTGCAAGAACTCAGTGTGGGTTGAATTCATTGCTGGGGTAGTTAGGTCAATGCTGTACTTGGCTGAATTCCTGTTTTGCAATCTGGTTTGGAACATATAACTATGGTGACAGAGTTTTCAGAATACAGACTGACCTAACATAGCTAGATGATAAAGGCTCAACTGTGCAAAACAATGAAAGAGAATAGATTTGAAATTCAGATTTCTCAAAATGTCTCCAAAATAGCTCCGAGAGATATGGTAACAATCCCTTTCCAAAACAAAGAGTATAAGGATTAGGGCAAGAGTTAAACAGGCCAGTGCGGTCTTGCCATTACAGAATACAATCCCATTGCTTGCTTTATTGTCTGCCAAGAAGTATACTGGTAGAAAAAGGCCAAGTGGGGATTGGGATTATTGTAGGAGACAAAAGAGAGTGAGGAGTAATGTTGCAGGTTTGGTTGGACTCTAGAATCATATGAATGCAACTGCTATAGATTTTGCAGTGCCAGTATCATAGTCACTGAGGTTAATCTGCTGAGTGATTACTGTTAATCTGAAATTTTTACATTTCACCTATATTGGGCATTGCATTTCAAACACATGACAGAGAGTTTAGCGAGCTAATATACAACATTCTATCAATGTGACAGCAAATACACATTCTGTCTCTCATGACTTGTGGTTTAGAAGTATCTTGAGTCTATCTGAAATTTACAGATTGGCAAAGAGGCAGTCCATTTTATTTCTCTGTAAGGATCATTTCAGAAGTAACTACTGGTCTAAAGGAATTTGCTTCTTGTTCCTGTGCTCTTTGTTAATACAGACGGGAAATATTAAAGCCATTGTCATTTTTCTTCACTGTCTCAGTGTTGTGTCTGCTGGTTTTGCAGGGTTTTGAGGCAACATACAAACTTTATACACAGACAGCTGTTTGGCCAAGGATATAAAATAAGCCAAAGAAATGAATGTACACCCCAGGTAGTGACTTGTTTACAGTATTGTGCCAGACAACTTTTAAATACCTGAGGGGAAAAAATATTGGTTTCCAGATATTCAACCTCTCCTTTCTGAAAGGTTTATCATCTGAATGTTAGATACTCAGTCCTTTCTCTTTCTAGGAAATTATTTAACGTCTGTACCCAATTTCTACACTTGAATATCTGCCTTTTCAAGTCTCTTCTTTTTGTGATTTGTCATATTTGTTAAATTGTGTGTAAAATGATGTTTTTAACATAAAAGATTTCAGCGTATTTGAAAGACCAATCGCAACAGAGATATATTGTGGAGTGGAGAAGATGGATTGATTATATCCAGAATAAATATGGGACTAAAAAGTTTCACTTAGCATTTGAATAAGTAGCGGATTTATATGATGTATAACTAGCTTGTAGTTATTTTATTAAGAGTTAAAGTGCGATAGTATTTAATATTTTATTGTTGTTTGCATATTTTAGATTATGTTTGTTTGTATTTTTATACCCTGTATTTAGCTCTGGGAAGTCTGGGAGGGGGGGGAGGGGAGAGGAGAGTTGGGGAGGTTTGGGGAGAGGGGAGGGGGATGGGAGGGGTTTTGTATTCAAAAATGTACTGTAAAACTTTTCAATAAAAAAACATAAAAATGTAAAAGGCCTTTTTTTAAAAAAAATACTTTATAGGGCTAATTTTAATGTAATTATTATGAATTTAAAAATATTACAGTTACAAGTATAACGGAAACATGCCATTTTGAAATGTTGTTTGTTTTAGTTAATGTAGCTATAGATAATCTTCGACTTATGACCAAAATTGAGCCCAAAATTTCTATTGCTAAGTAAGACAGTTGTTAAGCGAATTGGGCCTCATTTTACAACCTTTTTTTGCCACCCTTGTTAAGTGAATCACTGCAGTTGTTAAGTGAATCCTGTGGTGGTTAAACAAACCTAATTTCCCCCATTGACTTTCCTTGACAGAAGCTGCCTGAAAACATTACAAATGGTGATACATGATCCTGGGACGGTGCTACTGTCATAAATACAAGGGCCCAAATTTTGATCATGTGACCGTGGGGATGCAGCAATGGTCCTAAGTGTGAAACCAGTCATAAGTCATTTTTTCCCAGTGCCATTGTAACTTTGAACAGTCACTAAACAAAGGGTTGTAAATTGAGGCCTACCTGCATTCTCAGGATATTTTAGCCTTGTTCATGCTGCAATTCCAATCCAGATTGGGGTTCTTGTATCTTTAATTTGCCTGCAGAAAAAGATAATTCCTAGTCAATTCAACTGCATTGGCAACTGGTGTCTGTGTATGTTGGACGTGGAAGTGAGAATTTCCTTCATGGGCAGAGCCATACAGATAAGAGCTTACATAGTTTAAATACAGCAAGCACCTGTTTATAATATGGATTTACAAATGACTAGTCTTTGGCATTTTGCTATCTTTCTCTAATAAATGCTATTAGTACTGTGGCTATTCCTGAAAAATTAATAGCAGTTATGATTGCAGAAATTCAATCTATTTATTTCCCATCAACTTTTTTCTATTTTTTTCTTAGCAATGCATTCTGCTGTCTACCCATTGTTTTCCAAAGATTAGGGTTGAATAACATTCAACGTTGTTGTGGTTTATAAACTGAATTTCTTCAAAAAATGTTTTAAAACATCCTTCATTGCTCAACCACAGGTAAATCTTCCCTATCCTTGATTTAGCTATCAGCATCCTGCACCTTTTTCATCACAGCGAAAGTAGAGAACAGAGGATGAGATTTTGCTGTTTTTGTTTTGTTTTTGCTTTTCTTTCTGTAGCACTTTAAAAACACATGAAACCAGTTTGGTTATAGGCAGTAACAGACAAATCAGTCAAATTATCTTGAGCATAATAAGGTCTTCCTTAAAAATCAGACTTTTCTTCTCAGTAGCATTAAACCCAGTTAAAATGTATTTTTGTTCTGGACTGTGTTGACTATTTGCAGATTAATTTAAATCTCAGGATGCTATCAGCACTATCATGTCTTTACGTGTTTGAGTGTAGAGCTGTTCATTTGTGAGTGCCCATTTGCTATCATTTTAAGTGGCTGGTAACTCAAAGCCTTGCTCTCCTCCTTCATGTTTCAGTGTATATTTGTCTAAATAAAAGTAATTTATCCCATTCAGAAAAAGAAAATATATTGCTAGCAGTCCTCATTTTCCATAATCTGTAAACTTCTGTGTATTTATGAGCATTTGTTTTCCAAAAAATCTTGGAGACATTTGAGAATACTTTGTGTGAAGGGGAAACTGATCATTTTAAAAAAATGTAGCATATACACTGAAAATTTCAAAACATTTCTCAACTGATAATGGCAACAGAGCTCAACTACCTTCCAAATTCGTAATAGTTGTAAAATTGGAATATCTGTATGTCTGCATTTGTGTATTTTTTTCCTGATTATGCCAGAAAATAAAATCAGTAAGAGTCCTGGAGCTGTGAGATCAGGCATGACAAGGGAATGGAAGCACAAATCAGGCCTGGAAGCACAAGGCAGCAATATGTTGCTTTTTATAAAATGACATTTCCCCATTCAATAGCACATCACAAGGATAAGCCACGATGGCAAATACTGGTTGGTGTTTGGCAGTGTTGTATTACTAAATAGCTAGAACTATATTATACTGTATCTGCAAGGCCTACCATGTTTAGTGACACTTCTGTCATGCCGTCTTCATCTCTCTTTAAAGATGTTTTTCAGCACTCAAATAAGATCCCAGCCATTTCACAAACAGCTCACTAACATACCAAATAGAAGCAAATGCTTATTCCTGTTGTCAAGAGAGTCTCTAGCTACAGATGTGGCAAGTTCTTAAAGAGATGGGAGTACCAGACCATCTTATTTGTCTCTTGAGAAACCTATATGCGGGTCAAGAAGCAACAGTGAGAACTGGACATGGAACCACTGATTGGTTCAAAATTGGGAAAGGAGTCCGGCAAGGCTGTATACTGTCGCCCTGCCTATTTAACTTATATGCAGAGCACATCATGAGAAAGGCAGGGCTAGATGAATCAAAAGTTGGAATTAAGATTGCCGGAAGAAATATCAACAACCTAAGATACGCAGATGATACCACTCTAATGGCAGAAAGTGAAGAAGAACTAAAGAGCCTCTTGTTGCGGGTGAAGAAGGAGAGTGCAAAACTTGGGTTGAAACTTAACATTAAGAAAACCAAGATCATGGCATCTGGCCCTCTCAATTCCTGGCAAATAGATGGGGAAGAAATGGAGGTAGTGACAGATTTTATTTTCCTGGGCTCCAAGATCACTGCAGATGGGGACTGTAGCCAAGAAATTAAAAGACGCTTGCTCCTGGGGAGGAAAGCCATGGCAAATCTAGACAGCACACTAAAAAGCAGAGACATCACCCTGTCAACAAAAGTGCGTATAGTCAAGGCTATGGTCTTCCCAGTTGCAATGTATGGCAGTGAAAGTTGGACCATAAGAAAGGCTGAGCGCCAAAGAATTGAGGCCTTTGAACTATGGTGCTGGAGAAGACTCCTGCGAGTCCCTTGGACTGCAAGGCGATCAAACCGGTCAGTCCTAGAGGAGATCAATCCTGAGTGCTCTTTAGAAGGCCAGATCCTGAAGCTAAAACTCAAATACTTTGGCCACCTAATGAGAAGGAAGGACTCACTGGAGAAGAGCCTAATGCTGGGAAAGATCGAGGGCAATAGAAGAAGGGGACGACAGAGAATGAGGTGGCTGGATGGAGTCACTGAAGCAGTAGGCGTGAGCTTAAATGGACTCCAGAAGATGGTAGAGGACAGGAAAGCCTGGAGGAATGTTGTCCATAGGGTCGCGATGGGTCGGACACGACTTCGCAGCTAACAACAACAGCTACAGATAGCCCTCAACCTTTGACCACAATTGAGTCCAAAATGTTTGTTGTTAAGGGAGACAGTTGTTAAGTGACATTTGCCCCATTTTATGGCCTTTCTTGCCACAGTTGTTAAGTGAATCACTGCAGTTGTTAACTTAGTAACACCCTTGTTAAGTGAATCTGACTTCCCCATTGATTTTGTTTGTCAGAAGGTTGCAAAAAGCGATCGTAGGATACTGAGACACTGCTTCTGTCGTAAATATGAATCAGTTGCCAAGCCTCTGAATTTTGATCACATATCCATGGAAAGGCTGCTGTAAGTGTGAAAAAAACAGTCACAAGTCACTTTTTTCGGTGCTTTTGTAACATCAAACGGACAGTAAGTAAACTGTTGTAAGTTGAAGTCTACCCGTATTTTATCTTCTCCTTAATAACTGTGTATGACAGGGGGAGACATTGGGAAAAAACCAGTTGGCTACAAATGGAAGGCAATGGAGGTTCTTTACAATCCAGTAAATAAGATCACAAAACCTCATTTTGAAATACTTACCAGGGAAAAGATTCGTGCTTTTCTCTTAGCACCGTTGACTGAGCCTCTAAGTTGTATGTGCAGACATGTCAAAGTAAGATGTTATATGAAGGTGGTGTCAGCCATAATAAGGAGGTCAGTGGAATGGGAACAATGAATGTTAACTAGAGCAATATGGAGTAAGTTTTTGGAGAAGAAGAGGTCACCTTGGGGGCCTGTCTGTTCCCTTGAGTGAAAAATCTACACGTGAGTGTCTACTGCCATGTCAAGATATGATTAGTTTGCACGAATTGATTGCTACACGTTGCACAGATCTGCCTTTTGTATCAGATCTGCTTTGGCTGTCTCCATGCTGTCTAAAGGTTTGTTTGATAGCCTGTCTCCAGGGGGTTTATGCCTTAATCCAGCCAAGCATAACTGCTTTTGATTGGTAAGAGACAGTGACATGTAGGAGTAAGCTTCCTTGGCTTTCCTACATTGATAAGACAGACTTTTGGCAGTCAGTTCTGTTGGGGAATGGAGAGTTATTGGGAATCCTGAGTTTTCTCTTAGTTTTCAAGCATTTCTGCCACTCATAGCTCACTCCATTTCCATCTATAAACAGCATAAGGGATGACATATTTGTTTCTGTTGAGCAAGTGCTTCATATGCAGCCTTGTAGGATATTGGATTACAGAGAACTAGATTTATTGCTGCATCTCTAGTATTTTTAGACTTCACTACTTTTGCCATGAAATCGGTCCCATTAATCACATATAAACTGTTTGTGCAGACAAAGAGGGTAAGGTCACATGGTCAGGATCTGACAGCAGATACAATCTGATTGCAAACTGATTTATCAATGCTTTTGACCTTTTTTTGGAGCGGGGTTGGTTTCATTTAGGTAATTCCAGAAGACACAGATTTTTTTTTAACAGAAAGGATAATTTCCCTAGATGTTGCTCCTTTTGGATTTCAAAGTCACCAGAGATTTAAACAGTTGTCACACAATAGTCTCATTTTCTCCATTCTTATGGTTAGATCATCTTTTCTTTGATGTGCATATTTGCATTAACCTTCTCTCTGTTTAAGGCTGGCAGGAAGGGGATGGTCACCATCTTTAGAAGGCAATAGTTGAAATGGTCATCAGGTTCACAGAATTTCAGCAGGAAGTTCTACTGTTGTGGCTGGCTCTCCTGTTAAAATCCTGATTGACCTTGGGATGAAGAGATGGACTTCGGTTATTGACAGAATAGCACACAGTTCCTTTCTTCTGTGCAGAGTTTGTATAGTTTCTTGCATGTATGTTAACCAGGAGGTATAAGCTAGATTTCAATTTAAACCCAGAGCTCTTACGTATATTGGACATTAAGTCTGGCTTTGTGATATGGTCAAAAGAGAGCAATGGGAATGTGATTTTGTTATTATACTTGGACCACTTAGCAATTTTTGATAAGATCAGCTGTGATATTCTACTGTATAGGTTAAGATTTGGAGCAGTAGTATAATGCAATGGTTCCACCAATTGGCTGAATAGTAGTGGCAGATTATAGTTGATCTTCAGTACTGGTAACTATAGGGGATTGGGATGGACAATTCAATCATTAAGACAAATAGCATATCACTGTGATGGAGTTAGGTCTCTTCCCAGTCAGTCATTAAGTGACTTACCAAAGGTCATTAAGCTTTTATTTCTGGCTTTTCCACTGACTCTGCTTGTTGGAAACTGACTATGAAGTGCACAAATAATCATGGGACATTGCAATAGTCATGAATGCCCACTGGTTGCGAAATGCCTGAATGTTTGTTGACCCTTTTCAGTTTGTGATTTTCTATTTTCTATTTACAAACGTTGAGAATAGTTGTTGTCTTCTTCAAGTTCAGTTTTAATCCTTCACTGACTTTGAAAAGCCTTTGAATCTGTTAAATTAAGTGCTATAGTTGAAACTCCACAGAATCTTACATCAGCTTCCTAAAATCAATATACAGAATTGCCACAGCTACCTTTCCTCATTCTCATCCTCATAATTGAAAAGTCCACTCTTATCAATACATCAAGAAAGTTTTTTTAAAAAATTCCATTTATATCCCGCCCTTCTCCGAAGACTCAGGGCGGCTTACGAGCTTAGCAGTAGCCTTCATTCTATGTATATGCCTGCTTATTAGGGCTTTCATACACCCCCCAAGCGGCATTATTACAAAGTCAGCTTAATTGCCCCCAACAATCTGGGTCCTCATTTTACCTACCTCGGAAGGATGGAAGGCTGAGTCAACCTTGAGCCTGGTGGGATGCGAACCTGCACTAATTGCAGGCAGCTGGTGTTACTTAAGGAGGCATTAGCCCACTGCTCCACCAAGGCTCTATTTTAGTAAGTTATTAGATTGGCTGAACCAGGAGAAACACCTAACTCATGAGAAAACAGGATTTAGGGAGGGCAGATTAACAGTGACTCAGTGTGTCATTTTATAATTTCTAATAAACACAGATGAGGGCAAAAATCACCCCTTATATATTGCTTTCATTTACTTAAAATTGGCTTTGATTTTACCCAAAGGAACAGTCCCTGGTGAAAGCTGTCTCGCATTAATTAGGATACTCAATAAAAAATACAGTCACCAAAGTTAGAAGTGATAGAGTTGGCCACTGTCCTGCAGACATTCTCATCCATCAAGGAGTGAAACAGATTTCATTTTAGCTCCTGTGTTTAATATCTGTGTGGGCTCAGTGGTAGCTGCCTTAACCAAAAAACCTTTACCCTCCTATACTTAGTGTAATGTATTGGGATTTACTTGAACTGCTTTTACGTGTCTTTTGAATGCTGCTTAAGGTTGCTTAATTGGTGTGTCTGTGTAATGGTCACTGACTTGCCAGACAAGCTGTCTCCAAGAAGATCATTGGAGGATTTGGGGCTGGAATTGGTTCCTTTAAACCTATTGACCGCCACCTAGTGGCCAACTGTATAAGTAGCTGCGCAGAAGCCTCTGTTTCAGTTCTGTTCCTGTTTGCCTCAATAAAGCAATGTTCCTGTTTGCAACCTCTCGTCTCGCTTACTGCCTCCGAAGAACTCACTACACAACACTTAGTAATAGGTGTTTGGCAGTACAGCAGTATACTGTTTACACAGTAGGCTTTCCCCCCCTCATGCAGGTAGATCTCAAGCTTTTAGTGGAATCCTAATGCTAAGGAAGGACACTTCAGTGATTCACTCTAACCATAACTAAAATGATGGTTTTCTTGAGAAGACTGGTTGTCACAAACCCCAATAGCAATAATAAAATAATAGTTCCAGCTTTTAAATAGCTTTGGAAGAACTTTTACAGGCCTCTAGAGAGGCATAGGAACAAATTAGGGCTAATTCTGCTCATGCTAACAATAGCACCAGAGCAAATCTTTATTATCGCTGGCTGCACAATCCGTCACATATTTGGACCGGATTTGGCATTCTTATCCACCTGTCAAGTCCTTCCCAAGGGTTATGGGTTTGGGATATGCAGGTAATGTTCTTTGATGGTGTTAAAGGTAATGTTGCAGGATGTAAGCTGTCCCAAGTAAAGTTGCCTTTTGCAACGGATTGATGATGATCTTGTCAATGCCTTGACAGAAAAACATGGAAAAAATGTGGATTGCACCCAAAGTGCCTAGTACTATTGGAACTATCTTTCCTTTCTTTTGCCACTGTTGTTCTACTTCTGTTTGCCAGTCTTTATGTTTTGTGATTTTTTCCAGTTCTTTCTCTTCTGTTCTGCTGTCTCCAGGTATTGCAGTGTTCACTATCCACACTTTTCTGTCAATTATCAACAGTTGTTAAACCTAGGGTGTTGTGTCACAGGTGCTTGTCTGTTTGAATTCTAGCTTCTTCTCATTTTGTATTACTTTGTCTATGATGTGTGGTTCCATCAGTTCTTTTTTTTATTGAAAAGTTTTAAAAATACATTTTTGAATACAAAAAAGGGAAAAAAAAACCTCCTCCCCCCCCTCTCCCCAACCCCACCTTACCTTCCCCTTCCCACTCCCCGACTTCCCAGAGCTGAATACAGGGTATAAAAATACAAACAAACATAATCTAAAATATGCTAACAACCATAAAACATTAAAGTCTATCGCACTTTAACTCTCCATCGTCAGAATAATAATAATAAAATAACTACTAACTAGTTATACATCATATAGCTCCACTACTTATTCAAATGCTAAATGAAACTTTTTAGTCCCATATTTATTCTGGATATAATCAATCCATCTCCTCTATTCCACAATATATCTCTGTTGCGATTGGTCTTTCAGTTCTTGCTCGCAGGCAAGTGGTACTTCTTGCAGATAGTCCAGTGTACCATTGTTACTATTTCATGATGCCATTATTTGTAATCAGTTTGTGTGAACTTCTTGCCGCAGCTAACTAGGGGGTCCACCTTTTCTTCAGCTTCTTTGAAGAGAGAGCATTTGCTGTCTTGTTAATTCAGTTTTTTGTGTGCATTTGTCCTTAAGGCATGGTCTTGTATGGTCAGAATTAGCTTCTCTGTTTCTTTCTTCATGTACTTAACCATTGCCAGGTCTTGTTATCTGCTTTTCCTGCTTTTTTTTTTAATATAATGGCCATGTAAAACTTTCCTTGATCTCTCTCTTTCCTATTCTTCATTTAGTCTTTCTTATAGGCCAGTTTGGACTCTTTGGTATTCAGTAAGCATTCATGATGTACTAGCTTCACTGCATCTTCTTCACTGTCCACCAGATATGTTTCTACTGCCCTTTTTTCTTCTTTAACTGTCTTGTGTATTTGTAACATTGCATGCCCTCCTATCTTCCTGGACTAGTAGAGTCTGTCAACATTGCTATGTAGCTGAAAGGCATAATGATTCACTGTCATTATTGTTCCTCGCAAAGTCAGCCAGATGTTCAGACTGATTTTGGCATTTTTGTCATTTGGCGTTTTACCTATCTAGTCCTTTCGAAGGACCTGGGATAGGCAGATGTGGAAGTTTGATATCATCGCAGGATTTAAGCTGCCCTGAATAAAGCTGCCTTTTGCAAGTGACTGATGGTGAATTTGTCAATGCCAATGATGTTAAAGAGGTATTCCAGTTATTTTGGAATTGCACCAAAAGTGCCTATTACTATTGGTACTAACTTTGCTTCCTTTTGCCAACAATCGTTTTATTTCTGGTCTTTCTATCCAGGATTTCTATTATTATTTTTTTCATTCATTCTGAAGGAGTATGTGAATACTTGCTGCTATCAATTATTTTAAAGCTAAAACTATATCCCAAATGAGATATTTTCCCCTAGATAAAACTCAGTTTTATCCACATTCTTCCACATTCCACATTCTTATTTCTTTTTAATTCAAAAAGTTTAAATCCACAAAGAAACCGGTATGATTTCACTGGAGATGAGAATCTGTGCTGGCTCTCTTACTGGTTTAAAATATTTTCTAATGTCTCCATGGCACCGTTAATTCTTCTCAGTGTATTTCATCAAGGTGGAAAGAAAAAGATCCCACCTGACCTGGGTTCTTATGGCCTTAAAATCTGTCAATTTTTGACATCACGTGGCAGATGGATTTGGGTGCTGTAGCCCTCTTTCATTGATCGTTTATCATTTTGAAATCATTTATACTTATTCAACTTTGTCCAGCATTCTGCAGTCTTTGCTCTGGTTCAGTGAAATGCTTTATCCTCAGCAGTACCAGATAGGAGGCACACACCCTGTTCACTGAGAAATGCTGTCCTTGTGGTCAAAATAGTTCTAAGACCCTATCATGTACACTATATTTCTACCCTTTCTATACCGGTTTACAGGCAGATAGACATATCTAAAGGCAGGCTCTTAACAAAAGTCATATTTGTTAGAATAGAGAGGTGGTTCTTGCCTATTCACAAATCAGAATCCTACTATCACCAACAGGGTTGCCCAGTCTCTATCTGCAGCCATTTCCATAAGATGTCCTAATATTATGAATTTGTCTCTGGTTGGAAGAAAAAAAGTTTTCTCAGCCACAAAACATTTGATGCACAGTAAGTAGTCTTTGAGGAACTGCACCCCCTTCTATTTCTGCCTTAGAACTAAAGCAACTCAGTCAGTCAACGTACATTTCTTCATTTTAGCCATGTTTGTCAGCCAGTTGTTAGCTGAAGAAACTGTTAATTTGCCAATCTTTGGAAATGAGTCATGATAGAAGCTTAAATGCTGGGGACAGATCAGGTACGAGTTTAAAACAAGGTTCACTGTGTTTTGGAAGAATTATTTTTATGAAAATTTTGGCCTGCAATTTTCCCACTTGATTATGCTTCTTCTGTTTTCCTTGTGGTGTGCCTTGATTTATACCTGTAAATAAATCTCTTTATTTATGGCAATGTAATATCTCTCTGCAGCCATTTCCATAAGATGTCCTAATATTATGAATTTTTTTTATTGTATTGCACTGTTATTTTATTTTACTCCATTCTGTTCCTATTTTACCTGATGTTTATATTGTTTTATTGCATCTTTTTCAAGTTTTTCCTTTCCTTTTTAAAAAATTTTATATAACTCTTACACTGTTCTCGTTATACTCGATTATTATTATTATTTTTTACCTTGGCCATGATTAAATGCTTTTAATTTGCATTTGTATTTGATAAAATGATTCAATTTCACTAAAAGTACTCTCAACAATCATAAAAGTGATTTACAGACAATTTAACTGGTCCAAAGTGGGAATAAAGGTCAGTGGTGAATTCCTTAACCACCTATATTTTACCAATGACATTGTCCTTTTCTTTAACTCTCTCTCTTTTCTTTCAATCTACATACATAGACTCAGACCCACATATTTTAAGTGAAAATGATGGTGATGAGTGTTCAAGTGTATCATTTCCAGCAAGCGAAAAATTTGATTTTTTGTGGCTAATAAATCCTAAACTATTCACTATCTCTGCTAGCAGAGAAGATCCTATTTCTCAACACGAGGGGGCACTCTTTAACCAAATGACATGCCTATAGAATAAGCACTGCTCCTTGCCTTAACTTTTCTCCCCTTGGAGGTTAACAATTCAGAGACATTATTTCTACTGATATTACAAAGAAAAGGTCAAGAGAACATTTCTATTTATGAAATACAAAGTAATCCTCACTATGAAACAGGAAAAAAAATTAACAATATACTTGGGGAGTAAAACAGGGAGTAAAATATATACTAGAGATTACCACAATCATTAAAAGTTCTTCGATACAGTAAAAGTCTAGCTGCTCCTTAACAGTCATTTGCTCCCTTTTAAGACTGTTTCTCCAACTACTTTGGTTGTGAAATGAGTTTGAAGAATGAAGAATCCTTAAAATTCTAAGTACAAAAAGGAGAGACAATATTATTTTTATTTTATTTTTAATTTAATTCCATTTATATCCCGCCCTTCTCCGAAGACTCAGGGCGGCTTACAAGCTTAGCAGCTTGTATTAGCAAAACCTGCACCCTTACAACTTTATATTGTTCCACCATACTTAAAACAGGAACCCAGTTTTTTTTTTGGCCTTAATTTGGTTATCAGTTCCTCAGTTTCAGGCCCACATATTTCTATCTGTGAATGCTCCTGAGACCCTTAATGCCACCTCTTGCTGTTTTACTATAGTAATTCAATAATCAGGGGACAATGAATATGCAAAGATATGTGAGGAGGCTTTGTAATTTCCTCTAAACTCAACCAATTCTTTGTCCATGCAATGTTTACAGGTTCTCTTTAAACACCTTACAGCAGAAATGGTGATATCAAGAAGGGTCCAACAATGCAGCTGAATTCTAAGTCTGCTCACATTTTAAATTGCAATTTGTAGCAAGTAAGTTCAGCAGTAAACTGACTTCACTTTTACAGTTACTTCACCCTGTCATATTGGGGGAGAGTATTTGCCCTAATTTATTAAATCATCTCTGTCTCTTTCTCTGTGTCAGTCTTCATTGTTTAAACTGATGGATTAGCTTAGAGACAGTGTTTTGTTTTGTTTTTAAAAAAAGCTTCCTTCAACCTGATAAAGTTTAGAATTGAAATTTCCAGAACTTTGACCAATATATTTGAAGTTGTTAAGATGCACAGATTCTATTGTTCTAAGTAAATTGGGATTTTCTTCTAGACCACCTGACAATTATTGCAACTCACGCCAGTATTTAGCCATCCGTTGTTATTGAACTATTGTTGTTCTGGCAGTATAAAGACTGTTCCTGATGCCTTTAGGTAATCAATGCATGAACTAATTTAATTGTTTATGATAATTCAGTACATAGAATTGGTAGGCTGGTTATAATGTAGGTATTTCCAATAAACACAGAAAACCTCAAATAAATTGCATTAGACTTGGTTTACCTAAGCTCAAGATTATGCATATTTGTATGCCTACGGACTCACATGTAATGTAAACATTTATGTTGTGTGCATTAAAATACATGTTGTATTAATTGCATTGCAATCTAAAAATTGGAGTATGCAAGCAGTGCTGCTGGAATGGTTTGGTTATGTAAGTGAGTAACTGTAATTACAAAAGTAATTGCTACAGAAGTGGTAACAAGTGCCTCCTTTTCCAAATGGCAATCCATTTGAAAAGTAATACACAAATTATATTTGTGGAAAACTTAGGATGAGTCAGCTTGCAACCTTCTTTGTTTAAGCTCAATTTCCTTGCCAAAACAACAGCCAGTATTATGCACTAGCTTGCTTTAGTCCCAGCCATCATGGTCAGTGGCAAAATATGTGAGACTTTTATTTCTAAATTACTAAGGGTAACAAACTCTCCATAACTGATATAGATTCCACCTGTGCACATCTGCAGGGTACTGAAGCAGAACAACTGAAAGTGTGTGGCTAAAGGGCTAAAGGGCATAACAATTTACATTAAACAGGCTCACAGAAGTGCCTTATTTTTAGTTATAAGCAGGGTAAGAAATAATGAAAACTTACATAGAATACATTTATTTATTTATAGGACTTACAAAGTGGCTAAAACAATCCATAAAACCAGTTAAAAATAAAGGAACCCTTCCCACCAGGCAACAAACCAAATATCCTTGCAGCTTCAGCCACATCCTAAAATTTGGGGCTTTAAAATCATACAGTTTTTATGATGAATGCAACAATGTAATTATATTCTTCCTTTATAGAGTACCTTGAACATTAAATTATTTGAAACACGTCGTCTTTCAGCAACTCCATGAAAACAGTTGGTAAAACGTTTCAAGCAATGAAAGTGGCAGAGAAGAGAGGTGAGTCTAAAAGTGTCCAATGAATTCATAACAAATGCGATGGATATTAGCTAAATGTTTAAAGGTTCGTGGTGGGGTTAAATTCAAGCACTGGTGCTAAAGCCTAAGCAGCAAAAGAGGTCATTTGACCAAATAGCAGTAATGTCATTTTCAGGAGAAGACATGGGAAAAAATAGAGGAGGTTCCCCTTCCTGTGATCTCAAATATTAGTGGTAGTCACAGGTCCAACAAAGACATGCTTCCATGTGCTGCAGAACATGGAACTGATTCTGCATCCTGTAATCTGGTCTTACGGTCATTATATTTTATTATCCCTCTGCATGTTGAAATGTAATACTTCCAAACAATGGATAAATAGTCATTCTGGGTCTTTGGAATTACTTAAAAGTATGGCCACAGAAATGCTGCTGGTTGAGTCATCCTAGAAATATGTTTATATTCCTTTGTAGTTGAATTTGTGAATTTTGGGTTGCGATTAGGACTGAAAAATATGTTTATTTTCTGCGTTTGTCCTGTCTTAGTTGTAGACAATGAAATGGTTTGGATGTGCTGCCAAATTCATCTAAGAGTCAATTTTATCTCAAGATCTGGGCAATAGTTATTGGATCAAACGAGTATGGTGGTGGCTACAAGGACTTGAGAACTTCTTTCAGTTCTGTGTTGCATAGGAAAAACTGAAATATATGTGGAAATGGAAATACAGAACAAGCTGGTACTTTTTTTTCTAAGGGTTTTAACATACTGTTCCTTTGACTTCAGTACATTTACCTCTGCTCCATCAGATGAGTAGCAACCTATTGTTCCCAAGGCAGGTTGTGTGGCTGTCCAACTATGACAACATGGATGTTGCCCCTAATTAAGGCAGAACATTGTTTCCATCAACAGTTCCACCAGACTCGATTTGGCTGAAGCCTAGTATTTGCTAGAATTTGAAACTGGAATGTCCTTGGGAAGCACCTATGTTGAAACATAACTTGTTTTTGGATCGTCTGTGCAAAGAAATCCTGGGCAAAATTAACATTTCTGCAAATGACGGCTATTTGCTATTTCATTTAGGTTTTAAATGAGTGTTTGTACTGGCTCTAGTGGGGGGCTGCCAGGTGCCTAAACATGCCAAGTAAATGCAGTCAGCATTTGAGATGCAAGTGGCACTGAAGTTTCACTCTGTCTGCCAGTCCCATTTCATGTCTTCCACTAAAACATAAAGAGAAGGCAAATATAGGGAAGTCTCCTTTTAGTGATCCAAACAATGTTACTACATAATTTGTCCAAGGATTCAATTTCGTGAGGTATTTCCTAGTCCGATTTGAAATGACACAAATGATCAAGTGATAGAAACCATCAGTACTTCTCAGTGGGTTGGGGAAAAGCTATTACCATGTGAAGTTTGCTGTTCTCTGTTGCTAGTTCCTAGCCTGCCGTTATTGCTTCCCTTTCAAGTCTTTGCAGTCATCTGACTTACATTTGAGAAATGGGTGACGAAGATTACAAGGCAGGTCAAAATAAGTCAGAAAACAATATTTTTAGGACTGCTGTAGCTAAGGAAGACTTAAGCCTATTTCATTCATAGACTGGGAATGAGATGAAGGCAGTTTCATAATGGGGAAAAATGTTGTCAAAGCATATGGTTAAATGGAAAATGAGGAAAGGTCATTTGGTAATGACCTGTCAACACTTTTCCTTGCCTATCTCCCATTCTGTTACTTGGTAACAAAGAGCAATGGAAAAGATTGCCCAATTCAGAACTCTAAATACTAGGCTGTTAAACTTGGGAGTCACGCTTTTGTCGCTTTTGTCGTGCTAATGGCAGGAAAAAGAGGTCTCTGACACCCTTTTTAAAGGACACATTTTTATTGCTTTACTTTTGTCTCATTTCCAGCTCAATGAAATGAGAGCCTGCATTTAGCGGTTTCATTATAAAAGTAGTGTGTTCCCCCTTCTGACATCACAAATATTACCATTTAAATAATCTACAATAATCTCTGTGATTCTTCATAACCATCAGGGTTTGCAATTGGTCCATCTCCTTTTAGCTTTTTTAGGCCATGATGGGTATGCCCCTTCTCTCCTGGTTCCTGACTACTGTTTTCCAGGACCATTTTGCTGGGAGAGTTTGATGCAAGGGGCTGATTTGTAAGATGAGAGGACTGAATAGTAAACAAACCATTTCTCCTTATTTCTTCTACCAGCCTGGGGATAGAATAGCATGAGAAGCTTGGGAGGGAGGCAAGAACCAACTCTTTGGATTTCCAGTTTGCCGAGGCAGCCGCCATGGATGTCTGAAAGGTGAGCTCTGTCTTCTGTGTCCAGTTTTACTTTGCTGGGGAACCCTGGAAAGGGTCAAAGGTCACCCTGTAGGGGTGGCCAAGGAGGGGATCTTCGTTGGATCGTGGGAGGGCAGTAGCCCTTCTGCTTGATCCAGGGCAGCCCTCAAAACCAGCGGATGAAAGACCAGCCATAGCAATATGGCTCGTCACTAGGCTGCAGACAGCCGAAGTCACACTTACCACCAGGCAACTTTAAAGCAGTGTGGATGAGACTGGGTGAAATCTACCTCTCTTAAATCCTAACTATTTTCTTTACCTGCATAAGCTGCCTAAAGTACTTTCCCCCCTGTGGAGAGGGAAGGGAGATTTTTTTATCCTTCCCTCCAGAAACAGCGGCAACTGACTATCCAGGGGAGTTTAAAACATTGAAAGAATAAGTTGATCCTAATTGGAATTCTATTTTTAAAGTTTGTGGATTAAAATATTTTCTATACTTACTGATGATTGGGGTTTTTACTTATAAGAAAGAAGCAAAACTGAAAAGATTATAAAAACTTTGGATTTAAAAGAAAACTTTAAATAGTAGGGGTGACATCTTGTGGCTAAACCTGATACTACAATTTGTTATTGCTAAAAAGAGACTTGTCCAGCAGTCCAGACAATAGATAAGACTTATCTAAACTTGAGACATCAGCTGAGAGAAGCCCAGCTGTGTTCCTCAGTCAGTGACAAAATCTTATTTTTTTGCTTTCTCTGATTGTAAAGCTCTTAAATTAATAATTTACTAGGAGAATATGGATGAAGACCAGGAACAGATTCTCTCTATGTTGAAAGCAATTTCTTATAGCCACTGATGAAATAAGAGGTTACAGAAAAGAACAAGATGTCAGGCCAGATACACAAACTCAAGCTTTGATTACAACTAAAAAATCAACTATATGGAATATAACAGAAAAGGTGGAACAATTAAAGATTATGACAGAAGGTTCAACTGACGAACCAATACAGTCAATGGAAAACCCAGAAAAAGGACTGACAATATGGAAAAAGGAAAAGACTTTCTACATAAATCAGAAGGAACCTGAGGATCAAGAAGAAGAACAGATTGAAGAGAAGATAAACAGTTCAGGACAACTACATCGAAATGGAAAAATAGATGATTTGTTGGTCCTCTCAGAAAAAATGGCAACTGGATGGTTTTTTTCTATGTCGAATAATCTATACAACAACACAGGGAGATTTGTTTGACGACTCAAAAGCATGGACATGGAAGACGATTTGGCAAAGAAAGCAAGCCAGAATACGACTGAAGAAAATTGCGGTTTTGACTTACTTGTGAGAAAATAGAATATATTCAAATAGATAAGATGTGTATTCTGAATACTAGATACTGTTATGAGATGAGATAAAGAAAACTGGTCATTTATAACTTAGAAGTATAAATATTAGTAGTTAAATTTGAACATTGATTTGCTTATAAAGGTTAAATGTAAAGGTAATTAAGATATATATATAAGCTAAAAATTAATCGATGAATGTAATATGTTTTATATTATATTGTATGACTAATTAGTTGATGTAAGGTGGTGAGAACCCAAATAGATAAGATGTGTATTTTGAACCTTAGATCTTGTGATGAATTGTGATAAAGGGAATTGGGGTTATTTAAAACTTTGAAATTATAAATATGAAACATTAAATATTAATGTTAATGTTAAACCTAAAAATTGGGAAAAATTAACCAGGACATTGATTGTCTAAAAAGATTGAATATATAAATTAAAAATTATTGATAAATGTAAAAATTATTTTTGATTTAATCAATGTAATAAGAATTGTATTAATTTAAAGATGAAACAGTAAATACTAAGGGGAAAAGAGGAAACATTTAATGTAATAGTTTGAAATCTGTACTAAAGATATTTGTATGTTATTGAATTATTGACCAACTCAGCCACCACGTTGCTTTTCAAATATTCAAATGTAAAACTAGAAAACCAATAAAAAATTTCTAAAAAAAAAGGAACCAACTCTTTTCCCTTGGATATGACATTAGGCAATCACATGACATCTTTTGTTCAATGAGATACTTAGGAAGTCATCTTATTCTGCTTGTCAAACTAACAGCTCATTTCCACTTAGTCAATCTCCTCTCTTTTTCCCATTATGATCAGGCTAACCTAAGGTTTGCAAATGACCCATAGGCTCTTGTTTGATTGTAGTTGTGATCAAGAAGGTCTTTGTACAGGTACAACTAGTGCCCAGGAGGTGCCTTTTCCTGGACCAGGGGGCCCTTCAGACAGTTACTCATGCTCTGGTCACCTCACAATTATATTACTGAAATGCATTCTGCGTAGAGCTGCCCTTGAAAATCATCCAGAAGCTACAACTGGTTCAGAAAGCAGAGGTCCAGACAGAGTTGGGAATGGTGTATTTTACCCTGTGACCCCACTGCTTTGTGAGTTGCACTGATTACAAGCTAGCTTCTGGGTATAGTACAAAGTGCCAGTTATTATTGTTAAAGAACTGCCTCTGAAAGGCTCCTTTATCTCCCATTGATTCTGTCTGCCTGCTAAATCAAGCCAGCCAGGTGTGTTCCAGATCCAATAGTGTGAATTGCAGGACCAAGGTAGGGTGCTTAACTGTGTTGCCTTCTGGAATGATACATCATTCCCCCCCGCCCCGAGATTCATGTAATTCCCATCCGTATGTTGCTTAGGAAGCAGTTGAAAGCTTGGTTGTTCTCCCAGGCTTTGGGACAGGGTGGTTGTGGTTCCACTTTAGTTATGTTTAGTTGTGTTGGCCTATGACTGGGTATACTGTTCTTCCATTCAGCCAGGATATTTTTTTACTCATATTTATTGTTGTTTTTTCTTATTTATATGCAATTCTGTCTAGAATTGTTGAGATATCAAGTGGTCTCAAAATTGGATGAAATAGATACTTTTGTCCAACTTTGCATTATGGAATGTAGGCAGATTTGACACTTACTGGGAAGTGCAACTATTCTCATTTCTCTCATAACCCAATGTTTTTCTGTCTGCCTTTCTGACTGGTACTTCAAAAATTAAAGCAGATCCTTGGCATTACACTTCGGGAAAAACCTACTAATGGTGACCTACCTGCTTGGATGCAGAAGATCCTTGACTCAATTTCCAGCATTTTTAGGTGGTCTAAAAAACAACAAAAACAACAACAACCCAACATTGCAGAGTTGCTGCAAGTCACTGTAGACAATAATAAGCTATATAAAAACAGTGGTCTAATTTGGTATGTTATGATAGCTTATTCTGTTCCCTCCATCAGTATTTCTACGATGGTGCTATATCAAAGCTTTAATTTTGTTACACCTTTTCATTCCATGGCTGGATTCTTATATATCACTTTTAGCTTTAATCTTGTAATGTTAATGGTAATAGTTTTAGTTATTTCTCAAGGAATAGGGTTATTTTTTTGCAAATATTTATAGAGCCAGTTCATTTTTTTTCAAAGGGAAAATATACTAAGGGAATTCAAAATTAGGATTTGAAAAGATGCTGAAAAGCAGTTGGATCCACATACTATATAATCCTGGATCCTTTTGAGGCATTGCTCTGGGTTGAATCTGCCTATTCAATAAGAGTTAGTAGAAGAGATTATAAGTATCTGGAGTCAGGCCTTCTGTGGAAGTGCTTGTTTCATGATATCCAGATCAGTCCTTCCACTTAGGAAATACATTGTTCTCAGATTATCCAGTATTACCTTTTTAATTTTGTTTTGCTTGATGTAAGCCACTCAAAGCTGTTGGGAATTGCATGGTATGCAAGCCTAAACAAATAACTACATTTCTCTACCTTAGTGATTTTCTTCTAAATAGGTTTAAACATCCAGCATCTAGCTGTATCCCGAAGTTACTTTATCATAGGTATAGGATTAGTTTCTCTTTGGCTTCTGAGACTGGATCATATTTCGTTGGAGCTATTTAGAAAAACATACCGTATTTGATTCAGTTACAACTTGCTCTGTTTCCTACTCATTTACAGTTTAAACAAATATACTCATGGGAAAGTTTTGTACAACATTGAGAAAACTGGAGTTGGGCTTTGGGGAAATTATATGTGGAAAAGCACTAGGAGATTAATTCATTTCAGATATTTCTCTACAAATTTGTTCCCAACAGTATATTTTCCAGGGATTTGTCCAGAATGGTCCTTGGTGTTAATGACTCACCCAACAGGTTTTCTTGTGTTCCATTGGAGAATGGATGCTTTTAAAAAAGAAATGATTTTTTTTAAAAAAGGATTAAATATCTCGTTTCTTCACGGTCTTGCTAGCATCTGCCCAGAACATTTTAGAATGATTTGAACTAAATATGACGTTGCCAGCAAAATCAGCCAGTGTCTCTGAAAGACTGTATTCTACATTAGTTATATATCCTCCTAAACATAAAATATCATGTAGAATAAATGGGTGTGTGTTTGTGGGAGGTGGGGTAGGGGTTATGAGATTGTTGCCAGCAATTGCTAGGTTTAAAATTTACAGTATACCTCTAGAAACAAATCTGCTGGTAGAATGTATATTTTCAGGAATACTGTTGGAGGGTTTTATAGGAAGAAATAATCCCTGAATTTGTCAAGGGATCAGCCCTCTCCTGATAAGCTCTTTTCTCTCCATCCTGAGGGAAATGGGTGGTTTTAAAAATTTGGGTGAGAACTGTTATTCTAATTGGAAAGAAGGGACTAACAATACATTTAAGTGAGTCAAGAGGAAAGTAGTTTGAAGAAAATTAGTAATTTTTGGCTATCATTTAAAAATGTTTATAATAAAGAATGCATATAATTTTAAGAAACACATAAAGCAAACTAAAAGATACAAAGATTTTTTCCCCAGAATGTTCACAAAAGCACTCTATATTTCTATTTAATTTCAAATACTTTAAAATGTTTACTTGATTTAATCTTTTCACTTTCAGAATGGTTACTGAAAACACAACAAAGTATTTAGAGAAGAACAACTTTAGGGCAATTCTGTTGTATATAGTTTTACTAAAGGCTGATTAAATTGTTTTTTTTTTATCTTTGTCAGCACTGAAAAGAATTTTTTGTACCTACAGTAGTATCCCATGTGGGATTTTATTTTATTTTAGCATTTTTAAGCCAATGTTGACTCCTAGCAACTCCCTGGACAAATCTCTGAAGTTTTTTTTAGCAGTGATTTGCCATTGCCTGCTTCTCAGGGCTGAGGGACAGTGACTATCTCAAGGTCACCCAACTGACTTTGTGCCTATTGCAGAACTAGAACTTAGTCTTCTGGTTTCTGACCTTAAACACTACACCAAACAGAATGCTGGTACTTAATTTCACTTGTGCTTTAACAGAATTCGGTAATGTCTTTCTTAGCTAGTGCTGCAATCGGCAAGGATAACCCAAAAGAACGGACTTGTGTTTTAGCCATTTGGGCAAGCCTTTGGGTAAAAAGCCTTTAACAGTCTATTCTGCATATAACACTTCTGTAACCTTCTTCTCATTTTCTTTATGGCAATGATAATTCTAGACTATTCCAAATGTGAACAAATTGAACTGTCTTGAATCCACATATTTTGGATTAAATGTGGAATGAGCATTGGAGAGAATTTTCACCCACTGTGCCTCTTATCCAGCAACTCCAGTTTCCATAATATTCCAAAGAATTGCTCATTTTTTTTACTCAGTATGCAGTGCCTGTGGAACGTAAAAGGTGAGATTTAAAGGAACTCTTTCATCTATCCATAAAGGTGCTTTCAAAATCTCAGCAATTTATGTCTGTCTGTCTGTCTGTCTGTCTGTCTGTCTGTCTGTCTATCATCTATCTATCTATCTATCTATCTATCTATCTATCTATCTATCTATCTATCTATCTATCTATCCACTTATCTCACAAGAAGTGATTTATTAAATTACTTCCATTCATTTGCTTTTTTCCAACCCTATACAATCAGTTTCTGAGGAAAACCATCACCATTGAATCTGCGAGGAATGGTTTTTGTTGTTTTATTATGATTTGCTATTTTAATCCCTGACTCTGCCCTCACTTAGCTGCTCTGCTGTCTTTCCTACCAAGCTTAATGGTTATGACACCAAAGGATGCTGGATATTTTGGGCAGTCTATCTTCTGTTGTTCCTATTCTCATCATGGTTTCCATCAGAGTATCCAGCATGAAAGCTGCTGGACAATTCTGAGGATTATTATATATAACAATATATATTTATACTACACAGCAAAAACAAAGAAAAGATGCAAGGCCAGGTTCTGAGATAGCATTCATCTCAGCAGAGGAACAGTAGTGGTTTATTAATTTCAAGGCGTGGCATTTTCACTTGACTCTGAAGAACATTATGCAGAGGTGTTTGACCACTTGTGAGCGAGAATGCCCTGCCTCAGGGTGTAAATACTAAATTTGGAAACAAGAGCTTACCTGTGCTTTTTGATGGAAGTTTTCGGTGTTTTAATTTTGTATGTGGTTCCAAAGAGTTCTTGATTCAGAATGTATTTGAAATTTCATCTTGCTTTATTCTTCCTGTACAATAGCTGAATTTTTAGCTCAATAGATATTATATAATTCTAGGGAAAAGAAAACAATGCACATGTCAAAGCTTTTCTCAGATTCCATCAATTTCTCTTGATTATGAAGTTACCATGCATTATCCTTAAGAACAGACCAGTTATTTCAGATTGAAGTGTGGCTCTTTCATAGCGGAAGCTTGCATGCTATTTGTTGTGTACTGGGTTCTTTTCTTGAAGCAAGAGACGAGGTGAGAGAGTTCAGGCAGGAACATGCTTTATTGGAATGCAGCAACTGAACTGAGAACCAGGGCTACAACGCAGCTATTTATACTCTGGCCACTAGGCGGCAGCCAATAGGTTTAAAGCAACCTATTGCCACCCTAGAGCCATCCAATGGTGGTCCTGGAGACTGACTGTCTGAGGAGCTGGCGACCATTACCCAGCTCCCTGCTTAAGCAATCTCACAGCAACCAAACCTATGTGGTACAACTCAAGTTAAACTAGGCCCAATACATTACACTAGTCATCATTGTTTGTTGTTTCTTGTGGGGGGAAAAATTAACCACTTTTAAATGGACATTGAACAAATAGGTTTCATCTTAATATTATTTCTTATTAAATTGGGTTTCTTGGGAACCAGCAACAAACATTTATGTGTAAATTTTCATCTGTTGCTATTGTAATTTCACTGGAAATGAAAAATCTCTTTCTTCTCAGATTCTGTGTTTAGAAACTAAGGCTGAGACAACAATACAACCCGTTCTCAATTAAACTGAAGTCCTATTTTTTTTCACTGTTCTGTTTTTAATACATTGTGTGCTAAAAGAAGACAAGTTGTTTTCTATAAATGATGCCATTTTTTCCCTTTTCCTAAAACTATTTGTTTTAGAATTGCAAAAGTTCTAGAGAAACAGGATTTATTGACATACTTCTAACAGGTTTTTGTATTTAATTTTTGTCATGTTATCAGCACCAACTTTTGTAATCAATTTGACTCATGGAAAGTAATGATTAATGGCTCTCTGTTGTAGTGTTCGTTTTCATCCGTGTCTCTTTTGTATTATCTTAACTATTGGAAAAGATCCATGAAATAATAAGTTGAATTGTATCACAGAATAGTGTAGAAGAATAGTAATCACTTTAGATTTTGGATATAGTGCAGTTTGAAAAATGAGAATATATTGAGTAAATGGAGCCAAACCCTTAATTTTCTGGATTTACTTTGCTAGATAGCATATTACCCCTATATCTCTTCTTGGTGCATTGCTATCCATATATTTATTTTTCCATGTATTTTATGTCTACTACAGTGTTTTCCAATTGGTTTTGATTACAAATCACATCTGCTCCAAAAATCATGGAATTTGTAGTCCCAAATATTCTCTATATACCTCATTGGCAGTAGCTCTGTACTATCTTATATTAGATTTCTATTATTTGTGATCTGAATTTTCTTTTTTAAATGGCTAATCCAAATAATTATATCTCCATATAATTATATGGAAGTGAAATACCTATGCATAGTTTATAATTTGTTCAACACCTGATGGGCAAAGCTGCTCGGATTCATTCTCATTTTGAACCCATGCATGAGGCAGGTCCTTGTGAGATTCTTGGGGAAAGGTCTTGCCCAATGATCTGGGAACAGTTCAGTCCCGTTGGCCCTGATGAAGTGGATAGGGTCCTCAATGCTATCAGTGCTACGACCTGCCAGTTAGTTCCTTGTCCCTCCTGGATGGTGACTAGTAGGTGGGTTCAACCAGTGAGTAATATATCACTTCAGGGGACATTTAAGGAGGCCCTGGTTCATCCCCTGCACGAAACACCACTGCTTGATCCCACCTGCTTGGACAACTTCCATCCAGTTTCAAAACTACCCTTTTTAGGGAAGGTTGTGGAAAAGGTGGCAGCTTCAGAGTATCCTGGATGAAATGGATTATCTAGAACCTTTCAGTCAGGACTCAGGCCCAGTATGGGACAGAAATATCATTGGTCACATTATTGATGACCGGTGGTGAGAGTGGGATTGAAGTAGTGCAACCATCCTTGCTCTCCATGAACTCCCAGTGGCCTTCAATACAATCGATCATGGCATCCTTTTGGGCTGTCTATGGGTGCTGGGGCTGTTCTGCACTGGTTTGGCTACTTTATCCAAGGCTGGTCCCATCAGTATTAATACGGAGTGAGAGATCCAGCCCCCAGCTGCTCTCTTGTGGCATGCCACAGGACATAATACTCCCTCCACTCCTCTTTAACATCTACATAAAGTTGTTGAGTGAAATCATTTGCAACTATGGGTTGAGGTATCATCAGCACCCTGATGATACTCAGCTCTATAGCTCCAACCCTGGTGACCCAAGTGATGCTATGGTTGTCCTCTTGTAGTGCCTGGAGACTGTGGAGGAGGGAGGACAACAGGCTTCAGACTAACCCTGGCAAGACCGAGTGGCTTCAAGATCTGGGACTTTAACATCTTTAGTTCTGGATGGGGTTGCACTAGCCCAGACAGAACCAGTCCATAACTTGGGGGACTTGTGACTCCTGCTCAAAGTGCAGGTGGCAGTTGCGACTAGGAGAGCCTTTTCACTTCTTCATTTTATGCATCAGTTACAGCCTTTCCTGGATCAGGAATCCCTGCCCTAGTCATCTCATGTTTGAACTATTGCAATGCACTCTATCTGGGGCTACCCTTGAAGAGCATTTGGAAGCTACAGCTGGTGTAGAATGCAGCAGCAAGGGCAGTTTTTAAGGTCCCTAAAGTGGCCCATGTTATATCACTGCTTCGCGAGGCGTATGGGTGCAATTCAAGGTATTGGTCATCACCTTTAAAGCCCTGCTTGGCATGGGTCCAAGCTACTTGAGGAACCATCTCACCCCAATGGGACTGACCTGCACCGCTCACACTGGTAGAGGGGACATGCTGCGTATTGTGTAGTGGGTCCGACGCAAGAGAGACGCCAGCCGGTGTGTGAGTTCAGCTCTTTATTGGAAGGGGAAGTGAACTGAGGAATGAGGGCTACCTGGCCTCCTTATATACCTGGCCAGGCAAGCTAACAGCCAATGGGGTTGGCCCTAGGTTTCCCGCCGAAACTGTCCAGGCCAACGCCCCCTGAGGGCTGTTGCTATGCAGATGCCTGCATACATAACACCCCTCCCCCCTTAGAGAAGACCCACATAACAACAACAACATGCAACTACTATAACTATGAGTATATATATATAAAAAAACAGTGGTGTCCTTGTGTGAGGATCACTTGCACACATAGTCCGACAGGTAGGCTGGTGTCCTGTGTGGACGGGTGGATCGTCTGGGTGTGCTTGGCCCCTGGGCTTGGACCGTGGGTTCCTGAGGCCTTTGTGCAGGGCTGCAAGGAGCCGGCATCAGGAAGTCCTCCTCCTCTGGTCCCTGCCCTGTGACATCCTCAGCTGGGTTGACCCCTCCTGGAGTGTGGTCCTCCTGTTGATCGTGTGCGTTGAGTTCAGGGACGTGTGTGACGCACTCAGGGGCGTGTGTGACGTGCTCAGGGACTCTTCCTCTGAGCTGATCGATGTGTCGCCTTATGCGTCTGTCCCCCTCCACCCCTACAATGTACGAAAGGGGTCCTGTTTTCCCGACCACTGTCCCCGGAACCCAAGGATGTCCAGCCCCATAGTTCCTTGCCCAGACCAGGTCCCCCAGGTTGAGGACCCTGTGTGTGGATGATGATGGCAATGGTGATGGTAGTGATGCTGGTGGTGATGGTGATGATGGTGATGATGGTGATGTTGCCCTACCGGTTTCGGCTGCTACCCGGTCTGGGTGTAGGCGGTCCAGCTTGGTGATGAGGCGCCGTCCCCATTGCAGTTCTGCTGGGCTCTTGCCGGTAGCCACGCATGGTGTTGTGTGTTGGGCTAGTAAAAATTTGGCCAGTCTGTGGTCCCAGTCCCCGCTGATGATGCGCCGGAGTGCGTCTTTGGTCGTCCTTACCATCTGTTCGGCCTGCCCGTTGGTATATGGATGGAAAGGCGTAGAGGTGGCGTGCCTAATCCAGTTCGCCTTCAAGAACGCCTGGAAATCAGCAGCAGTAAACTGAGGCCCATTATCAGACACAATTACGTCGGGGAGGCCGTGTGTGGCAAAGAGAGCTCTGAGCACCTGGATTGTCCTCCCCGAGGTCATGTTGGGGACAGGGACTACCTCTAACCACTTGGAGTGACTGTCCACCACTACTAAAAATAGTTGACCCTGGAATGGCCCCACTACAACATCCAGGTGCCCTTCGCGACCCTTAAAGCCCACTGAAATGGTGGCCTCCCCCTTCACCTTGACCGGCGAATTCTGAAAATCGGTCAGGGTTAATTTAGTAGGCCGTAATTTAATCCGTTGCTTGCTCCGGCTAATTATGTGGTTAAGGGTCTCGTCCGAAATAATCGAGACCGCTGATCCGGAGTCAAGCTCCATGCTGCAAGGGACACCTTGCAAACGGATTGTTAATCTAATTTTGGGTTTGAGCAGCCGGCGGCTACCCGTATGGTTAATGGCCAGCCGGCTCTTGACATAGCCAATTTTTGTTTTGGTGGGGGCCCCAGTACCTTCGAACGGCGGTTCCTCCGGCTGCAGCTCGTGGATCTCCTCTCGGGGGCGGCGGCTACGGCAGACGGCGGCTATGTGGCCTATTTTCTTGCAGGCCCGGCACGTGGCGGACCGGAACTTGCAGAGGCTGCGCACGTGGTTCCCACCACACCCTGCGCACCTCTGGGGAACGGCGGTGTTTCTGGGAGGCCTGGTCCTGTCTGGGCGTCTGGCTCGCTGGTCGGGGGTCGACTTCCGCTGGAGGAGGTCGATGCTCAGGTCGTCCTCCTCTGTGGCCCCTTGCCGGTGGACGCTGGTTGCCTGGTTGCCGGGCCGGGTTTCCTGGCAGGCTTGGACGGCCCCGCAGGCCTCTTCGTGGGCTAGGATGGCGTCCTCGGCTTCCTGGAGAGAGACCTCCTCTCTTTCGAACAGGCGCTCCTGCAACCGCCTGTCGCGTAGGCCGCAAATCAGCCGGTCCCGTAGTCGCTCCTCCAAATTTGTGAACCTACAAGTGACGGCAGCTTCCCGCAGGGCGGCGAGGAAGTCGGCACCGGTCTCGTCGGGGCGCTGGTCCCTTTTCTCAAATTGTGACCGTGCGGCCACCTTGGAGCGCCGGGGCTTGAAATGTGCGTTGAGCCTGGCCACGAGGTCTCGGTACGCGACGTTGTTGATGGCCTCCTGGGGGAACAGGTTCACGGCGACTTCCAGCAGCGCTGGTCCCCCAAGGCAGAGCAGGGCGGCCGCCTTTGCACCGTCCTCGGATATCTGATTGAACCGCATGTACAGTTCAACGTGAGCCAGGTAACGGGTCCAGGTTTCGGGGCGGCGGGTCTCGAATTCGCGGGGTTGTCCGGCTCTAGCCATGGCGGCAGTTGGTCGTGGATGTGGCGCTTGGCGTTGCCGGTTCGGCTGGCGGTCGTGGGGGGAAGAAGGAAAAATGCCTTTCCCTTCAGCTCGCGGAGCGTTTCCCCAGTGACTTCAGCTCTTGGTCGGCAGCTATCCCACCTTCATCGCCACTCCGCCGAAACTGTCCAGGCCAACGCCCCCTGAGGGCTGTTGCTATGCAGATGCCTGCATACATAACACTGCGGATCCCATCAGCCAAGGAATTTCAGCTGGCAGGCTCCAGAGGAAGACCTTCCTGTCATTTCAAAAGAACCTAAAGACCTGGCTCTGCCGGATGGCTTTGGGATCCAAAGGGGGAATTCATACTGGAGAGGGTTGATTAATTAAAACCTATTAAAACCCATTAAATTGTTGTTGATCATAAAGATAGACCTTCTTCAGGATAATTTGTACCCAATCTGGTCCTTTAGGTCTTCCACCAGTGTACCCATCACTGCTGTGAATGATGCTTGCTGCTGGTCATCCTATTTTTTCCCCCAACTTTCCCAGAATTATAGACTTCTGAAAAGAACTAAGTCTTCATATTATGTATCGAAAATGTGGTAATTTGAGCCTGGTCATTTGTGCCTGGAGTCGGAACTTTGATTTGTTCCATGATGCATTTGTTTATTTTCTTGGCTACCCAAGTGATTTTCAGGTGTTCTCTCTAACACCAATGTTCAAAAGCATCAATCCTCCTTCTCTCCTGCTTCTTCAAAGTCTAACTAGTGGTTATGTGAACTTGCACATGCAAAGCTGAATCCAGAAGCACACTTCCTTCACCTTCCATATCAGGTAGATATTCTATTTCAAAATCTTTTTCTGAATCAGGAGCACTCTCCCTTATCTGGATTAAGTCTCAGGTTTTAGACCAGGGGTCTTCAAACTTGGCCCTTTTATGACTTGTTGACTTCAACTCCCAGAATTCCTCAGCCAGGAAGTCATAAAAGGGCCAAGTCATAAAAGTCATAAAAGGGCCAAGTTTGAAGACCCCTGTTTTACAGTAGACCATAACTACTTTCATATGCTAATCCACGTCACGGTGGATCACCAGAAGCTACAACTGAAACTTTATGTTTCCAATCCATACATGATGAAGCCAGATGATATGGGTTTAAATAATACATATGCTCTGAGGAATCTTGTAGCGTTGAAGCAACTTGCCCCAAACAACAAAATGGAGATTGGTTATCCAGCACAGTAAGATGTAAAGAGGAAGTCTTTATTACAAAGTTCCTACTTATTTTAAGATTGGATGGTACAGTTTCCTTCTCCAGGGAGACATTTATCTTATTTTCCCTGACTGCTTAATCAACCAGAAAGGCAAGGATCAAGGGCACACATGATTGGCCTTCTGTTATCAAGTATCTTGACCTGTACCTAAGAGATGAAACTGAATATGAGCATTTTTTTTATCTGCCAAATGCCTAGCAAAAAGCAGGAAAATTGTTTTCCTTAGCTTTCTTTGGTTGTTGATGAAATGACCATTTTCAACTTAAAATAACAGGGAATATCTCAACACATTTCCCCCCCTCCCAAAATTCTAACTGAATGTCAATGCCATATGGTAATATATTTAGACAATGTATATTTACGCTTTTTGAATTCTCACTAAACATTTCAAAATTAAGGTGGTGGGGCTTCATCCTAAAATATATTTCCTAATTTGCATTCATAAAGATATGTATATATTTATATAAACTTCTAATCAAGAAGAGAGTAATATAAGGATAGTTTGAAAATGACCACACTAATTTCACAGCTAAAGAAGGTATAATTACTTTTCTATCAGTAATTGCACAAAAGTGTAATCTATTGAATACTATTTATGTACATTTGAGAAATATGTGAAATCTTTCTTGTTACATCTAATAGTCTCCAGACTTCAATCGCTTCCATTTAACATATGTTGAGAAAAATGCCCCATGCTCCTTTAGGCATACTAATTTATCTATTCATCTGTAGAATCATAAGTACACCAAAGGCATTAAAACAATCTGAAATTATTTTAATAACATTTGATTAGGTTGGAGGGCATAAACAGAACATGAATGTTACTAAGTGAACACGTTGCCCTATTTTACTCTGCAGAAATTATGAATTATTTAGTAATTGAACCCATGACTGAAAAACCAACATTTTATGCAATTATTTGCTCATTTAGTTTTAACTGAGCACTGATTAAATACCTAGTTCTTAACTTAAATTTCTTGAAGTGTTTATATTTATCCATGATGAGAAATTCTTCAACAACTTAATATAATAGTTATGTTGAAAGATTTTTGATTTCAGAGACTGTTTATGCAGTGAAATAATTCAATTTCCATTGTATTGATAACTATTAAGATAAATACAGAACAAGCATGTCTGCCTCCACAATAATTTTTGCTTCCACCATCTCTTTTTCTTTTAAATTCTATCTATTTAGATCTGATAGTTTCTACCAGGAAAGATCCAGGTTACCTTGCTTAATAAAGGCTTTAAGCACTTTGATAGTTCTATACAAGTCTTTGAATCTGAATTTTAAGATAACCAGCAGCAAAGAATTATTGCTGAAATGCATCTTCATTATAAATGAAGCTATTTTTGTTTATAGGAAGGGACGCGGTGGCTCAGTGGGTTAGGACGCTGAGCTTGTCGATCAGAAGATTGGCAGTTTGGTGGGTCGAATCCCGAGTGCCGCGTAACAGAATGAGTGCCTGTTACTCATCCCAGCTTCTGCCAACCTAGCAGTTCAAAAGCACGTAAAAATGCAAGCAGAAAAATAGGGACCACTACAGTGGGAAGGTAACAGCGTTCCATGTGCCTTTGGCGTCTATTCATGCCGGCCACATGACCACAGAGATGTCCTCGGAAAAGCGCTGGCTCTTCGGCTTTGAAACGGAGATGAGCACTGGCCCCTAGAGTTGGAAATGACAAGCACGCATGTGCGGGGGAATCTTTACCTTTACCTATATTTTTGTTTATAAGACTATAACAGCAAATAATTCCAAATGGGAACTCAAATGTTTATCTCAATGGTATCTCATACCAGTTTAGTTACCATTTCTCTTAGTAATTTAATCTTGGTCATCATTTTATAACAGCTGCAGAATTAGTTTGAATATTTTCAACAGTATTGGATTCTTATAACCCTAAATTCCTTTAGGTAAAATTTCTTCAGATAGATATCTCAACTATTTTTCCCCCAAGTTTTTCTACAGTTCTTTCCAAAATTTCATTTTGGTCTTCTTGGCTTCCTAGTATTTTGGTTTTCTTCTACACTGACTAATATCCCTTGTTATAAAAGCCACCATTAAAGTGTTACAGCTGATTATCTAATCAATATTTGTCATAAACACTCATGTTTATTTATTTATGTTGTCTATTTAGGTGTCCAACCTAAAGTTGGAAGGCTAAAGTTTAGCTGTCCAACTCAGATTCATTACTTTGAGGGGCTAAAATAATTAAACAGTACACATAGGATCTACAACCAGGATAAAAACCAACCAACCAATAACAAATCAATACGGTCATTCCATGGATTCAACCATACCTCCAGATCCCCATGCTCAGTGCAGTAGCAATATATTTAAGGCCTTGCAGAAGCCTGAGAGGATCAGGGTGATCTAATCTCTTGGGGGGAGTTATTTCAAAGGGCGGGCACCGAGAGAGAAAAGGTCCCACAAAATGGGACCTGGAGCATACCTCTTCTACCAGACATAATGAGACAGGTAATTGGGAAGAAGCAGCATCTCAAATGATATAGCTACTTGTAATAATAGTTTCAAATAGCTAATTTTAACAATTGCATCCTTTTTCTAATCCCTTTTCTTAAACAATTTCTATTTCCTATAAATTATTTTTGAAGCTCTTTACAGTTTCTAAATTATTATGAAAGCTTTCTTCAAAGCTAGTACATGGATTCTGTAACCAATGGTATGTTAGTTTCAATTACTGACTTTTTCAAAGCCTTTTGTAGCACTTGTAGCTTTTTTTTTTAAAAAAAAATCTTTAACAGTTCTTCTTATGCTTGGTTAGAATCCTAAGTAGTCTTCCAAGCCACCTGCTTTCCCCGGGTTTGCCTTTGATGATAGTCTATTAATTTTTAATGTGAGCAACTTGCTCCATGTCTGTTGAAGGCAGCTGAAGAGGCTATCACTGGACAACTCAGACAGGAGTTTGGGTAGCCTTTAATATACCCTTCAGTTATTCTTTGAATTAGACTAATATCCCCAAAGATTCCTGGATTACACCAAATATTTAAATCCTTTCCAGCAAGTTTTGGCAGTCTCATCCTCATTTTACATGACTTCTGGCGAAAGACCAGTTTAAACTTTTAGCAAGAGCAATCTTCTGGGTTTTTTTCCTAGCAAGCATACAAAATGGTGCTAGCAAGAGATTACAGAAGCATGCTTCTCTGTTTGGTTTAGAATGTACTAACAGACAGGGCACATCATTTTCATTTGCTGTATATTTTTTTTATCTCATTGACCTTTCTGAATTAATATGCTAACTAATCAAAACAATTGTATTATGGACCTCTTTGCATTTGGCCATGCAGGTCTGAGCTTGCAAAATATGTATGCTACAAAGAAAAACATATAAAAATGGTTCAGGTGCATACAAATAAGGGTGCGCTATAAGTCAAATAAGATGATATAAAATGAAAATATCATGTACAAATAAAAGTGTATACACTAGTGTATAAAAGTCATTGCATATGTTCTTTTTATTGCAGTATGTGTGTTTTGAATTATGACTGAGTACATGCCAAACACATATTACTCAGTTATAGCTCATTCTTCTATCATGCAGTTCCCAACACACTGAGGCCAAGGAAATGCAGACCTGATGGGGAAAAAAAGTTCCCCGTTCATACTGCAGCTTGGCATTTGGTTCTGCTAATCAGTCAATGCTGGTTGATGGCTAGAGGGAATATTTTCTCGCCAGTTTTGTTGGAATGCTGGATCTCTGGTTGTTGCATCCTTAGAGATAGGTGGAGCAAATGGGTATTGGAGAAACAGTCACAACCACTTTCATCCTTCCTTGATGGCAGGTTTCAGGTGACATTGGAAGATTTCACTTTGTCCCCAGGGACAGAAGCATTGGGGCATCCCAGAATTTTCCATATTGTCATTGTTGTTATTCAACAGTTTTCTAACAAATGCCAAGCTAAGTGGAAGCATTTGGACAAACTCAGAAACCTATGGTGACCAGGCCTGGTTAATAATTGGATGGGGGAACCATTGGCTCTTTGCTAGACTAGGAAATTAAAAGTAAAAAAAATAGAATAAAGCAATAGCAAACTGCTTCTCTAGTGAAGCTATACAAAATACATGGCTATATCTATGAAGTCCACAGAAGTCAACTTTACTGTTTTTGTAGATGGACACAGTGTCATTGGTAGGAAAGTAAGACCATATGGGCAAAGAGATGCCATAGAACTTCTGAATCAAGGTCTAGGGGATTGAAGGGGAGCTAGAAAACTAAAGCTTAAATTTGTCCTATTGGAATTATGACAACATCAATGACTCTTCAGTGTCTCATGATTTGCTGCTTACTAAGAACAATGGAGAATAGTAGGGAGTTTGAGGTTTACTTTACGGCCCTCTTTGTTTTTCATTCTAGTTTCTTAGCAATACAGGGGTTTCAAACTTGGTCTTTTTTCTTTTCTTTTTTTAAAGAAAAAGCCACAAAGTATTATCTTTGAAAAGGAATTCATTGAAGGAACAATAATACTGAAATAATACTGTATATATACATATATACAGGGCTTTTTTTCTCATAGAATGCTCAGAACGGCATTCCGGCACCTTTTTTTTTTGCAAAAAAAAAAAAGCTCCCTCTATTGCAGGAATAGGCAATCTTGGCTCTTTTTTTATGACTCATGGACTTCAACTCCCAGAAATCCTGAGCCAGCCACGCTGAGGGGAAAGAGAGAGGTTTTCAAGCTGAGCCATGCTGGCTCAGGAATTCTGGGAGTTGAAGTCCTTGAGTCATAAAAGAGCCAAGGTTGCCTACCCTGCACTAGAGGAGGACATTAAAATTATTTACAAGGTTACTTCTTTAGGAACTAAACTTTTAGAATCTAAAACAGCTAATTCAATAAAGCCAACAGGAAAGAATCTCACATTTTTCATCTGCTTCTGTCTTTTGGAAGGTAAAACAAAATATCTACAAAATAATCTATTTCCTATGTTAACATCTCTGCAATGAAATCAATAAAGGTAACAGGAAAGAAATGAGAAACATGTTTATCAATGTAATATGTCTAATTTAGCTGATGCTAGAAAAAAAATAGTATCTTTTCTAAATACTCTTGAAAACTATTTTGAATCTATAACCATCTATTACAACTAAACCACTTTAAATTAAACAATTCTTAAGAATGAAATATTCTTAATTTGGACTTTACTTTTACTGTTTGGACTGTTGTGTGTTTTGAAAAAATAGATTATTTAGAATCTAGTTATGTTGCACTTCAGTCTTTAAATAATTAACCTAGTATATACATAACAATATATGATGTTTTCCATGGTGAGCTTAACATCAATAACAACATTTATTAAAAAGGCTAAAATAATTTCTGGTGGTATTATCTGTACATTAAAATTTTGTTTAGTCACAATCTTTCACTGTGCAATGTTGCACAGGCAAATTGTCTGCAGCGAAGGCAGTAACTTTGCACCCCTCCCTGCTTCCCAACTACACCATCTCAACTAGGTAAGTAAGATATTATTTGCAAATAGGATGGCAATAAACAATTTAGGCTGCATTTACATCAGGGCTTTTCAACCTTTTCAGAAATTGTACCACTTTTAGGACATGACAATATTCAAGCACCATCAGTGCTTAACAAGATGTCAAAAACTTGATGACTAAAAAAAAGGGGGGGTATTTTGGGTTTCATTGGTTAGATTCATTTATTGTTATAGAAATGGCTAGTTTATAATATTATAGAAAAGCAAAAAGTTGAGGTTCAATGTTAATGCTTCCTTCTACTCCTGTAACAGAGGAAGTCAGAAGTCAGTGCCTTTTCTTTTTCCCTTCTCCCCCTCACTTTCCCCCTTTTCTCTCACCCTTCACTCACAAAAGCCCCCCCACTCACTCACACTTTCCTCACAAAAGCCTCCAGTCGCTCTCACTCACTCCTTCATCTCTTTCAAAGGCACCTCATTCAGTCTCTCCCCCACTCACTCCATCTGTTTCAAAGGCCTCTTGCTTGCTCGCTCACTTACTGCCCCGTTGTTTCCAAACGCTTCCAAACACCAGTTGCTCGCTCACTCACTTACTGCATTTGGAAGCGACGGGGCAATAAGTGAACGAGTGCCGGTGCCGGAGGCCATCAGCTGTTTGGCGCTGGAGACCACTGCCATGAGGAACACAACTCTGGTTCAGAGCAGCTCAGGGTGGGGGCTCAGCACGGGCCGCGGCATGGCAACTGTGGGGAGGGGAAACCCCGTGGCATGTGGCTCCGAGCCGCAGGGACGGGGGTGCAAAGGATGGGCGGTGATGCCGTAGCAAGACACCAGCATCGCTCCCAGTGACAGCACCTCTGAGTTCCGGCACCTTTTTTTTTTAGAAAAAAAGCACTGTATGTGTGTGTATATGTATGTATATATGTGTGTGTGTGTGTATATATATATATATATATATATATATATATATATATATATATATATATATATATATATATATATATATATATATATATATATATATATATATATATATATATATATATATATATATATATATATATATATGCTTCTCCCAGAAGAAGGAAGCTGAAGCCACCAGCCTGATGATGACGGATGGGATTCCGTCGAAACGTTGCTCCTACACCTTTAATTCTACGCGGGGAAAAACCCGAATGACCAAAGATCCACATACAAACACCCGCGAAAACCTCAGAAAACATATATATATATATACACACACACTGTTTACACACACTGTATACACACACACACACACATACAAAGCTGCAACCCATTTGGCAGAAGGAATTTTGAGTCTACCAGAAGCCGCATTAAAAAATACTTTTTTAAAAAAAATAGACAAAAAAATTGACTTTTGAAATGTGACCTTTGATGTACTGTATGGAGTCTGTCACACTCTAACTCAGTGGCCCCCAACCTTTTACATCCGGCCTGCATCCCACTCATGGGGCTTCACTTGTTTGCACGGCCCAGTTGCTGGCATGCTGTAGACCAGGACTGGTCCACGGACCGTGGGTTGGGGGCTCCTGCTCTAGCTAATGAAAAGAATACCCCTCTGCATTAGGGTTATCAGTCTTGTGAAAGGTAATCAGCAATTGTGTTCTTGACACTATCATGAATGGCATCATTAAAATTGTCAGTTCAATCCTCTGACTCTAAATTCATTACATTCAAACCTAAGCAGTAAACATTCGTGATCCTACTGTAATATGTCAGCAAATGTATAAAAAGTCGAACAAGAAAGCAATCTGCAAATAACCAGAAAATGCCCTAAGATTTGAACAAGAAAGAGAGGATCCTTTTATTTTAACAGAATCCAGTTGCTTTCTAACCACTTCCCTACAACAACCCCTTGGGCAATTCAATTCATTGCTTGCAAAGCTGCATTAAATGTGATAAAATGGGTATAAGAGACTATGTCAAAACTGGATTCTTAGAAATGAGTCCAGCACAGCTCGGCAAGATCCTGTTGTCTTTCTAATTCCCCTGGAGAGGATGGTTCTTGAGGTTATACCGGGCTGCCAACACGACTGATAATTTTTGACAATTCCAAAAAGAGGGGGGGGTTTGCTACATTCATTGCCTCCTCACCAACAGGTCTTGTCATTAACAGGGAGAATGTGCAAAACCACAAACCTGGTTCAGAGGCTGGTCAGCCACTCCAGTGAGCATTTTGTATATGTTCAGTTCTTTTCACCCAAGAACCTAAGGCACAGTCAGATCTCTATGAGAATAATTGAACATGACAGTAAATCCACATTAACATTCAGTAGTGCAAATAGAAGAAAATAAATATGTGACTCAAAAATCAGTTTCAGGCAGAACAGTTTTATACATGGTTGGTAAGGAAACATGCTCTCAATATTTTTATATTCTCAGCGTTACAAACTGGCTCAGCTGTATCTCAGCTGCAGAACTAAGCAAAATTTTAAAGAGCTGAATTCATATTTTGATGAAAGAATCTATTTGTAGCAGAAGTGGCTTATTTTCTTTAAGCAACCTGCTGGGGCATAGGTATGTTAGTTTTATAGAATTGCTTTTTCAAAGTTACCTGAACTTAACATATGTTGTACACAATGCACTCTTTCTGAACGAAAGGTAAGCAAAGGATAGTTCTACATAAAAGTGATTATAGATGGAGTTTGCAATCTTTATTGAACTCCACGGGATTTGGTTATGATTAGATATGTATAGAATTGTAATGTGAGTGTACAGTAGTTTACAGTATGGATGCTGATTTGAAAAATCTTTGAAGATTTTATTTACTTATCGTAAATTCCATAAAGTACACAATTGGAAAATATTAATATAATATAATACATACAGTACAGTATAATGATAATGATAATGATAATGATAATGATAATTAATAATAATAATAATAATAATAATAATAATAATAATAATAATAATAATAATTCATCTCACAGCAGTGACTCTGGGTACCTTACAAGTCTAACGTCTGCATATAACTCATGATGCTTGAAGTCAAAATAAAAAACCTCAATCAGAAAAAATGGTTTTTGATTCTAGCACACAGTAAATGGTATGTCATCTAATAATGAACCTGCCAAGTAACATATTGTATACTTGGGGCTCCAGAAGCCTCTCTTTCATATTAGATATTCTAAATTATCAATTCTTCTGTCACTGGTACTTTGTTATGAATATACCTACTGGTAAATTATATCTTTAAAAATCACTTCAGATTGAGATTTCATCAACCATTGCAGAATATATTTATCAGACTTTCAAAAAATTATTCATAAGATTTCAATTCTGTTTCTTGACTTAAAAACTATCTTGCAAAAATTAAAAGTAAGTTTCATGTACATATATAATAGTAACCTCATGTTTCTACAATAGGCTACTGTTGACAGACTGCTTAATAGGAACTATTGTAGAATCTTTGGGGAAAATAGAGGTCATAATTTTCAATGATATCCATCAGTATACCCATGTTTAGTTCTGGGTATCATGATCTAAAAGGATCAAGGTAGCTTGTGATATGAAAGATTTTTGCTAGAGATCCTGAAGAGTCACTACTGTGTTAACCGGTTCTGTATAAAGCATTTTCCATCATTTATAAGGTTGCAAAAGCCATTCTCGATCATTTTACAAAACTAACTTGTCCCAGTTGTTTTTGAGAAGAGCATGTTAGATTTCATGGATTTTGGTGAGGTCTGGCAAGGCAAGATCTGGAAGTGTTATATGCAGACTGTCATATTGTTGATTTCCTGACAAGATGCTTCTGTTATATTTAATTCTGGAGCAAAAATATGATTCATATGCCTAGCATGTCAAGTACATGAACACCATTATGAAGTGATGATATGTTTACATACCCCTTGTAAGAAGATTAAAGTGTTTCTAATTGTCCCTTTCTTGAACCTAACCTAATGTTTTTGGTGTGTCCCACAGAATAATATTGAAAGAATGAACAAATCAGTGGTGGAACCATCTGAGATTTGCCTAATTAGAACTCAAATTGTTCCCATATTGGAAGTTACATGCGTATAATGCCTTCTGGAGCAAAGAATAGAAGAAGTATGTAAAGGTCAGCCAACAATACACTGCAATGAGGTCTATTTCCATATTTTCTGAGAAAAGGACCTTTCCATGGAATAAGACACATTTGATTTTACTAGAAACAGATTTCAGAATGGTCCTATCTAGTTTGGGGGGTGGGGGTGGGGATTAATTCTGCAAACTATTTTAGATTCATATTAACAAGAATTTTTGATTATGATGTATCTCAGTTTACTTTATGACATAAAATGCTTGTCCAGTGTGGAACATTGTGATATTGTAATAGGACTATACTATTATAATGGCATTATATATGGCAATGGTACCTGATATTGTACTAGTACTTGCTGACATAAGATTTCATATAGCAGATAAAAATAGCTTTCCCCCCAAACATCTATGTCTGTGATGTTTCCAGTCAAACTCCAAATACTGAACTGGATGAAGATAAGGGTGTACTTCAAGAAGACTGATCTGAGCTAATAGTTAATAGTTTTTACCATTGTCATTAACAGAAGAGCACCTTCCTTCCTTCCTTCCTTCCTTCCTTCCTTCCTTCCTTCCTTCCTTCCTTCCTTCCTTCCTTCCTTCCTTCCTTCCTTCCCTTCCTCAAAACACTGCCTTTTACTCCATATGATGACAATGCACGTATGTAACTGGGCCAGAAGGAAGAATTATTTTGGGTACAGGAAGCTTTGTCATCTTTTATACTGCTTTGTTCACAGTAAAGCCCATTGTGGGATAAAATAGCAAGGCTTCTCACATGTACGCACATTTGAATCTCTGTAGGATTGGTGGGGTTTTGCCAAAAAAATGTTCACAGGACCTCTTCTTGATGAGAAAAATTATTAGTAAACTTGGGAGCGCATTCACTCCTGGAAACCATATAAAAACCAATACATGGTGTTTTTATTCTGCTAATGATGGCAGTTTGGCAATATTATCTGCTGAGATAATCAGCTTTGGTAGCAAAAACGTTTCTCACCACTCCCTTTTTGGCTGAGTTCTCTGCAAGAGAAAAAGAGCAATGTAAATAGAGCCCGTGTGAGTGGGCTGTTAATGGAAAGAGCAATGTAAATAGAGCCCGTGTGAGTGGGCTGTTAATGGAAGAGTTGCCAAGTCTATATGCAAGTTTCTATGTACAACTGCAATTATGGAAATTTCTCCCCAGCTTTTGAATCGGTAGAGGCTTACAGACCTTTTAAATTAAAACGTTGTCAAAAATGTACTGCAGGCTATTCTTATCCTTACTGCCAAAGGAGCTTCTATAACAACAATCATTATTAATATAAGAACCCCATGGCAGCTTCTTGCGGATATGTATCTAAAATTGTTTAGAGATCTCAATTGTCTTTCTGCCTAAAATAATGAAGATACAATTTAAATAGCTAGGCTGCTGCTGTTTTTTTTAAAAAAAACCACTAATACATTTGAGTGCCATTTCTATAGTCCTTCCCTCCCCCAATATTAAGTGGTGATTTGTTTCATCGTATGTGCGTAACTTTGCCATCAGTCCATTATTTTAAGACTAAACTATTTGCCATTTCCACAATATAACAAGAATTTAGCACCACTTTTATATCTGTTGGGTGAACTGAAAAGGGATGCTGTGGACAAATTCACAAATTAATTAATTAATTTAACAATCTATTTATCAGATTTAGACATTGGCCATTTAAGTGACTCTGAGCAGTTTACAGATAAAATCATACACTATAAAAGATAAGAATTGAAACAGAATGAAAACTGAATGAGGAGGAGGGACTTTCTCTCAGGCTCACACCAGGCCCTCCAAAAGCGGCCCGCTGCTCTTTGATCCCCACATGAAATGGCAGAGCCAGGTCTTCATACTCATTGGAAGGCTGGGAGAGTGGGGGCCGACCTCACCTCTGGAGGCAAGATGTTCCATGGGGTGGGGGGCAATGGCAGAGAATGCTCTCTTCTTAGATCCCACCAGTAGAAATTCTTTAACTGACAGGGTCCGTAACATACCCTTTCCGCCTAACTGGGTGGGACAGGCTGGGACAAGGCGTTTCCTTGTGTAAACTGATACCGTGCCATGAAGGATTTTAAAGGTGATAACCCACACATTGAATTGGCACCCAATGCAGTTCACATTTTCCTGCAATCTGTTAAATAAATCACAATTTGCTGGATTCACTCTTGCAAAGTATTGATAGCATACGAATAAAACTTAAAATTTACCCCATGCAACAAGAGATATTAAAAACACTTACAATAATAGCAATAAAAAATAAATAAAAACTGATAAATATATGATACGATCTTAACACAAATTTTATTCTGAATATCTTAGTTTTGACCAAGCTACAAAATGCTCAGAAAGATAATACTGTATCAGAAACACCAATAAGAGCATGCTTTACCCAGCTTGGGGAGAAATAAAAAGGTGGCCCCAAGTAGACATGAAGTTGAACTTCTGGAGCAGGTGATAAAAGATTAGGTGATGCAAGTTCATTGGTCTAATGGGCAACCATTATCCCATCACTAGATTTAAAAAATGGCAACTGCTGACCAAACACAAAACACAAGAGCCCAGGAGCTTAAGATAACATGACTACCAAGGGCAGTGTCCAGCTGGTGGGAAAGGGGGAAGTATGTCCCAGGCACTGTAGCTAATCAGAAGGATGTGAAGAGGCTATCCCCTCAGAAAGGTTTAGGTAGCAGTATTATTATTATTTACAGGACACGGTGGCTCAGTGGGTTAGGACGCTGAGCTTGTCGATCAGAAGGTCGGCAGTTTGGCGGGTTGAATCCCGAGTGCCGCATAACAGAGTGAGCGCCTGTTACTCGTCCCAGCTTCTGCCAACCTAGCAGTTCGAAAGCATGTAAAAATGCAAGTAGAAAAATAGGGACCACTATGGTGGGAAGGTAACAGCGTTCCGTGCGCCTTTGGCATCTAGTCATGCCAGCCACATGACCACGGAGACGTCCTCGGACAAGCGCTGGCTCTTCGGCTTTGAAACGGAGATGAGCACCAGCCCCCAGAGTCGGAAATGACTAGCACGCATGTGTGGGGGAACCTTTACCTTTATTATTATTATTATTATTATTATTATTATTATTATTATTATTATTATTATTATTATTATTATTATTATCTATGAATTATGACATTAATTTATTCAAATATATATGTCTGTAAATGTGCACCTTGTATGTTTTTTTCTTTTACTTTTTTACTTCCTTTTATAATTTTTTTTTACAGTCAGGCTACCATTGGTCATCCAGACTTTCCTAATTTGGTATTGGTTGTGCCGCATTTTTATTGTGAGGTCTCGGCACAATGAATGTGTATTAGATTCTGTCCCACAAAGTAGCTAATGAACCCCTCTAGACTGTTGCATAAACCCACCTTGTGTAATTATGATTCATTGTGTTGTATGGATTAAATAATGACATCATCATGACTCAGCTTATCATAGGAATGTTTTCTGTTTAAATGCTCAGTACACACATGCTCCCTAAACGTAAAAGATTTTCTGTCATTTATTCTGATCATTAAAAAGCCTCTGCTGCAGGATGGAAAAACAGTAAGTAATGTGCACTGTATCACATGGTCATGCAACATATTGCAGTATATATATCAACATATATATATATATATATATATATATATATATATATATATATATATATATATATATATATATATATATATATATATATATATATATATATATATATATATATATATATATATATATATATATATATATATATATAATTTAAATAAATAAATAAATAAATAAATAAATAAATAAATAAATAAACAAACAGTTCAGGCAGAAAATAAAGGGCTGTCACTGAATTAAGTTTGAATACTGTGTTTGTGTTGAAGGTCTTTTTTTCCAAGAGTGATAGGCAAGTGGAATATGGTGGAGCAAGATCCACAATATAGCTTACTCTGCCAAGCACAGAAATCTCTCCAGTTCTGCTCACTCATCTGTGCACCATTTTTTTCCTTCTAAATTGTCCGTATTTCTCCAGGAATCTCCCTGCTTTCTTCAATGAAAATTTTTCTAAGGTATTTTTCTTGTTAGCTCATCCTCCAATTCCATCAAACGCACCAATGGGATTTTGTAATTACATTTTTCCCCAATATTGAAAAATATTGAAATATTGCAAAAAGGAATAAAACTCTGAGTAGCATCCGTTCAGCCCATCAGTTTGCTTTGCTTTTCCTTTGTGAGGTCAGGCTTCATAACGGTGCTGACAGGTAGATGAGCTCACAAAGGAGAAGTAAATAAAACCTTTTGGTGGGCTGAAGGAAAGCTCTTCACTCAGAGTTTTGCCTCTCTCTGTGTGTTGAGTATCTGTAGCTTAGATCAGGTTTTGGTTTCATTTTACTGCATTTACATAGCTTAGGTGTAGTTTACTTTTCAATATTTATTTACTTGCTTATTTATCTTATTTAATATCACATTTACTTAGATTGGTTCACACACAATATTTATTATATTTATTTATTTATTTATACTTAGTTATTATATTTATTTAGTTTAGAATAAGGTTAGTTTAGGGACGCGGTGGCTCAGTGGGTTAGGTCGCTGAGCTTGTCGATCAGAAGGTCGGCAGTTTGGCGGGTCGAATCCCGAGTGCCGCGTAACAGAGTGAGCGCCTGTTACTCGTCCCAGCTTCTGCCAACCTAGCAGTTCAAAAGCACGTAAAAATGCAAGTAGAAAAATAGGGACCACTACGGTGGGAAGGTAACAGTGTTCTGTGTGCCTTTGGCGTCTAGTCATGCCGGCCACATGACCACGGAGATGTCCTCAGACAAGCGCTGGCTCTTCGGCTTTGAAACGGAGATGAGCACCGGCCCCTAGAGTTGGAAATGACTAGCACGCATGTGCGGGGGAACCTTTACCTTTACCTTTAAGGTTAGTTTAGTTTAGGGAACGGGTGTCAAATTCGATTGCATCATGTGCTCCATTGTGACATATTGCAACATTTTTTGCCTTTGTGGAGTCAGGGTGGGCGTGGCCTGTGCATGACATATCTAGCCCATGGCTCGCCAGTTTAACACCCCTGGTTTAGGGCATTAAGGAGGAGACATTCCTGTACTATGTGGGGAAACTCTTGTTTAAGGTAAGTGATCCATTTATTTATTTATTTACTTGTCAACTTGCATGTGTAACTCTAGGATTAATTCAGAATTCAAAGAGGTAGCATGACTGGTAACGTGACATAAATAGTAATAATGAAATAGAACAGGAATCAAAGAAATCTAGAAACAAGCAAAAATTGCTTTAGAATAATTTTTAGAATAAACTTCGAAGCTGAATATTTTAAAACTATCTGTACATCTTCTTTCTTGGTGAATTGTGTTACTATCTTCAATTTAAACATATTCACAGGACCTTCCAGGAAGCCCGGGAAGCAGGATTACGTTTTGAAATACGTATTTTTTAATGCATTGTGTGTAGAGAGTTAGAAACAATATAGTTTAAAAAATGGGTTTAATTTGCCAAATTGTGTAGCCTATGGAAATAGGCTATTTTTCTCTCACACTGACTTCATTAGAGACATGCCCTCCCACCCCCCACCCCATAAATGAACAAAGAAATAAAATCCAACGCGAATTCAGTTTTAGCTCCTATACTATCATCCAGAAAACAATTATGTTATACTAGCTGCAGAAGCAAAGCAGGTAAAAATTCATTCTTTTCACTAATCCAAGTGATATGAACTATGATTTTTTTTAACTTAAAAACATTTTAATTGTTTTCATGTTAAAAACAAAAGTATTTATTTCGCCTTCACTTTGGCTGTACGAGTTCTAATTCTTTTTTTTTTTGCCAAAAGATGCTGGAGGACAGGGAGGCTGAGGAGCTAAAGGAGAAGTATGACAAGTACCAGAAGGCAATCAGCAGAGTGAACTCTGTAAGTATCTTACATGATAGCAAAAAAATTAGGACAACCTCTGTAAACGAGATTTTATAATGCATTAATTGTACTTTCCCAATTTCTTTTTGCAGGAGGTCTCAAAAAAGTGCAAGAAACCAGTCAGAAGAAAAACCTGGTTGTGTGAAAAAGGTAAATGATACAGTTTTTAAGACATTGCGTGTTTTTATTCTGTAGAAATTTATCATGTAACATTTGGTAGTAAAATTAAAATCAGTTTCGCAACACAATGTTTATTCTTTTGCAGTATCTTGGTGTGAAATGCAAGAAGGTCAATTTATATCGCGGTCAAGGAAATGATGATTTCCAACCACGGATTGAAGTAGAGACGGAGTAAGTGTTTTGATATGTTTTTGTTTCATTCTGAATATGGTCAATATTTCTGTGATTCTGAATGCTAAGGTCACGTTTATACTATTTAAGCTTAAATTGATAAAACAAACAATAACAGAGAAAATAATACTGTAACATTGCCCTTTTTAAATAAACTCATCAGAACTTGCAGTAATCTTGGCACCATGATTTTTATATGCCAAGTGTTTAATATTTGCTGCTGTTAAAACAAGTAGACTAAAGTATGATTCCCAATATTTCTTCCCCACTTTAAAATTATGATTGATTTCTGCATGAGTAGGCCTTAGCAGTCATGCGATCAGATTTGCACTACACACTAAGAGTTTTCCTTGCAGTTTGGGGAAACTGAGGAAAAATCCATTTGACTGAAAGCTATATTGTTAGTGAATGGACCCGTACCTTCAGAAAGCTTTAAAAACAAAAATCAAAGAGCACCACTGAAATTCATATTTAATGCCCAAGATGAGATCTAGTGAATTAAATGGGAAAACTTCGAGAAATGTTAACTAAATTAAGACTTCATGTCGGAGTGTTTCGTGATTAACTTACATTTGTGTTACTGTCTGCGTTTCTGCTACAACAGTGAAATCTTCCATGTCCAAGAGGAGAGAGAAAGACGAGAGCAGTTCGAGTCTAAGGATATTCCCAGGATTTCCCAGGTATGCCTATTCATACATGTTTAACCAAATATAACATAGACAAAGATGAGATCCCAGGTTTATTGAATAAATGTGGCTCAGTGGGTTAGGACGCTGAGCTTGTCGATCAGAAGGTCAGCAGTTTGGCAGGTCGAATCCCGAGTGCCGCATAACAGAGGGAGCGCCTGTTACTTGTCCCAGCTTCTGCCAACCTAGCAGTTCGAAAGCATGTAAAAATGCAAGTAGAAAAATAGGGACCACTACGGTGGGAAGGTAACAGCGTTCCGTGCGCCTCTGGTGTCTAGTCATGCCAGCCACATGACCACGGAGACTTCCTCAGACAAGCGCTGGCTCTTCGGCTTTGAAACGGAGATGAGCACTGGCCCCTAGAGTTGAAAACGACTAGCATGCATGTGCAGGGGAACCTTTACCTTTAATCATACTGAGAGGCAGTTATTTCCTAGGAGATTTACATCGGACTCATGCAAAAAAAGTTTTTTCTTGTCTGAATTTTTCCATGAGTTTTTCTAAGATTTTCACATTCATATTAGGCTATAATGCTCAGCCATGATATAGGAGATTTTTAGACAGAATGCCCACTCTCATGGCATTAGTTTAGATGGCTTTTCTTGATATGCTTGGCTGAATTGTTCCAAAGGCAAATATGATGAAAAATCTTGCTATTATTCTGCCTGTTAATTTTTGCTTAGATAACATTGTCAGACAAATTTTTGCATCAGATAACTTGGCTAGCTTTGATTGGACAAAAATGCTGTTTGCTATATAATATGTTAGTTGTTTTTTTTATTGAAAAACAACATTTTTTCAAAATAAGATCTGGTTTCTCTTCAAATACAGGATTGTACTAACGTGATTCTATTCTAACCTACTTGTTTTTAATCTATTTCAGTGAATTCAAAGACACCTGTACTCTCCCCACTTCCTGTTTAACCCAACTAGAGACAACCATGACCGGCTTGATCAGTCTGGCTAAGAGACAGTCAAGTGACATCACATTTTACATCTCTTTGTGTAACAACGACAATGGCAATTGCTCCCAATTTGGTTCCAACTGAAGTTGTAAAACGATCATCACCTGTATTGTGAAAATTCTCCTTCACCATCAATTATGGCCTGGAAGAAATTGCTTTTGACATCCCATTCTTGTCTGGGGTCAAAGTGAGGAAAAGGGCTTCCAGCAAAAGGCATCCGGAAAGCTTCTGCCCTGAATACCTGGGATGTTAAGAAAGAAAACCTCAAGAATGCCCAGGGGGAAGACATCAAGTGTGCTTTAGCCAATGGCCTTGCCAGCCAAGTTGATACCTTCCATCTGCCCAAATGTCCATCCTCCTCCTCCTCACCAGAGGAGACAGACGAAGAGTATCTCTATCTTAAAAAATATGGTGAGACATAATTAAAAGAAACACATATCAGCTCAGTCATTGCCCAGGTTACAGAAACCATGCTAGGTTTTGGAGTTCCTGTACGTTTGGTGGAAAACAGACTATAGCAGGGCTTTTCAACCTTTTCACCCACTTTTAGGATATGGCAACATCCAAATACCACCAGTCGCCTAGGTCCAGCCATCTCTCGCTTAGGCTTGTGCAGTGCTGCCACCGGTTCAGCTCATTCTCCTCCCCCGCTACCACTTTTCTAGGATGGTCGTGTACCACCTGCCAGGTGCCAATATACCACAGGTGCTACCCGTACCACTGGTTGAAAAGCCCTGGACTATAGGACTCACAGCTACCAGCTGAGTAACCAGGGCCAGCAGCTTTGCTGGAAATAACTCAAATTATAAAGGCAAACCAGATAAAAGAAGCCAGCACAGATATTGAATTTTGTATTTGAAACCAGGACCCAATTCTTTGCCTCAGAAACAACAAACAAAAGTAATGAAAGAAGTAGGAGAATTGAAACAAAGAATCATTGAGCATCTAGAACAACACAAAAACACAACATAAGGTGGCCTACATTGAAGTTTGTTCCGAAGAAACTGCTGGCACAACCATTAAAAATACTGCCAATACTGTAATAGCAAATACATGCACCAGCTCACTGCAAGAAACAAAGCAACAAATGTACAGCACAGCTGCAGTTACATTTGAATGTCTGGGATGCAAAATCAACAAATTTAGATTTTAGATTTTTAGATTTTGTTAGATTTATATACCGCCCTTTCCCGAAGGACTCAGGGCGGTTTACAGGGCATTTTAAAATCATATCAATATAAAATAAAAAGTTAAAAGAGAATTAAAAGATTAAATTATCCCTGAAAATAAAACCCCAGTTAAAATTCTCAGCCTGGGTCAGAGAGCTCAAAGAGCCAAGTCTTCAGGTCCCGGCGGAATGAGTGTAGGTCAGGGGAAGTCCTGAGCTCCACGGGCAGCTGGTTCCAGATGGTAGGCGCACCCACAGAAAAGGCCCTCTCCCTGGGTGTTATCCGCCGGCAATCTTTTACCAGCGGCACCCTGAGAAGACCCTCCCTCTGCGAGCGCACTGGACGAAGGGAACTTGATGCTGGCAGCAGGTGTTCCCTCAAATATCCCAGACCCAAGCCATTTAGGGATTTATAGGTCATCACCAGCACTTTGAATCTCACCCGGAGGGCAACCAGAAGCCAATGCAGCTCACAGAGTAGAGGTGTTACATGGGAGTATCGGGAAACCCCCATCACAACTCGCGCGGCCGCATTCTGCACCAGTTGTAGTCTCCGAATGGTTCTCAAGGGCAGCCCCATGTAGAGAGCATTGCAATAGTCTAAACGGGAGGTCACAAGCGCATGAGTGACTGTGCGTAGGGCATCTCGGTCCAGGTAGGGTCGCAACTGGCGGACCAGGCGAACCTGGGCAAAAGCTCCCCTGGTCACGGTTCGTATATGATCTTCAAAATTGAGCCGTGAGTCCAGGAGGACACCTAAGTTGCGAGCCTTATCTATATGAAGCCGCTGGGTGAGGTCATTCGTGGTTTCGGGGTGGGGTAACACCTCAACCCCCATCATTAAAGGTGGAATAGTTTGGTTAGCCCGAGATGCCGGTACGCAAAGCCACTCAGTCTTGGCAGGATTGAGACGAAGCCTGTTTCTCCCCATCCAGACCTGGACCGCCTCCAGGCAATGGGACATCACAGCGAGGGCATTGCTGGGTTGGTTCGGGGTGGAGAAAAAAAGTTGGGTATCATCAGCATACTGATGATACCCCACCCCGAAACCACGAATGACCTCGCCCAGCGGCTTCATATAGATGTTGAACAGGAGGGGCGAGAGAACAGCCAAACAGTGCACTATCAAAATGGAAGATCGGGCTGGAAAATAAAATCAGCAAGCTGGAATCAGATGCAAGCAGGGTAGAACAGATGAAAGAAAAGAACCTGAAGAACAAGACTAAATAATACTGGATCAAAAAATATCACCTAGGAATAAGGAAGATTAAGGAAGCTTTGGAAATAAAGCAGCAAACAACAGCTATAGCCAAGATCAGCAGACATGAAGTTCAAATTCCACACTACAGGCAGACTCCCCAATTTCAATTTCAATCTTTCTAGAAACATTTGACAAGGGAGACACAGGAAAGACCGGCTCTCTCTACTCCAGTGGTTCAGGCCCCAGCACTGCCTTATGGAATGAGCTCCCATTACTCTCCTCAGCTTCTGCCAACATAGCAGTTAAAAAGAATGCAAAATGCAAGTAGATAAATAGGTAGCATCCTGGTAACAGCTGAGGAACAAGGGCCAGCAGCTGAAGAACTGCTGTAAGAAAAGATGCTTAACCTTACAAAGAAATAATCATCTGTTATTCTACATCAAGCCGAAGAAGAAGAGGATATTTGAAAAAAAATGCACCAGTTCTGGAAACAAGATCCAGTATCATAAATAACAGAACAGAGGCTAGCAGATCAATGTTGATGTATCATACAAAATATTCACAGAAGAAAATTGGAAGAATTGCAAAGGTCTACCCAGAGCAAAGAAATCGAAGCCTTGCCAGAAGTAACTCATTCTGCAGAGAGAAACCAGGGGGAGTTGGCACTAGAAGAAGCCAGCACAGCTATTGAATTGTTTATATTTGGCAAGCAGGACCCTATTTTTTGCCTCAGAAACCACAAGACTCCAATGAAACAACAAGACGAAATGAAACAAACAATAACTGAGTATCTAGCCCAAAAACACAGCATAAGGATGCCTGAGTTAAAGCTTGTTCCAAATAAAACAGCTAGCACCACCATTGAAAGATGCCAATACTGTAATAGCAAATATAAATACCAGCTTACTCCAAGAAACAGCCAGCTAATCCATAGCACAGCTGCAGTTATAACTGAATACCTGGGATGCAAAACCAATAAAGAGGAAAAACAGCCAAAGGGTACACTATGAAGATTAAGGAAACATTGGAAATAATAAAGCAGCAAATAACAGCCATAGTCAAGAAAATCAGCAGACATGAAGTTCAAATTTCACACTATAAGCAGAATTTCCAATTTCAATCCCAATCAGAAAAATTGAGAGACTACATTGAATCAATCAACACTTGAGAAGGAAGACACAGTGCAGTTCTGAGTGCAGATATGAGATAACCCAAAGAAGTACAATAATAACTCGGCTTGGCTAAAGGCTGTGGATAAAAATAAAAAAGAGGCTGAAATAAAAAAGTTGTAATATCAACAGAAATGGTGGAGAAAAAAAGCAAAGAAAATCAAGAATTAATCATCACCAGATGAAGATGAACTGCATGGTTTTTGGTTGAAACATCTGATAGTCTACACTCACTGGTTACCAATCAGTTTAACAACATACTGCAAGTTTGTGAAATTGAAAAGTGGCTAACATCTGGCAAAATTTACCTGATAATGAAAGATCCAGTAAAGGTCCAGCATCAGACAACTACAGACCAAATACCTGCTTGCGAGGGCTCAGCAGCTTAAAGATGCTGGATTTGCTGGCCAGAAAAGGTCGGTTCTCTATACTCTCATCACTCGCCTCAGCTTCTGCCAACCTAGCAGTTCAAAAGCATGCAAAATGCAAGTAGATAAATAGATAGCTCTCTGGTGGGAAGCTAAAGGTGCTTCACACAATAGCAAGAAGCCAACCATCACCAGTCCTGCACAAATGCAAAGCGAAATCAGTAGAGAAAAAGACGCTAAGGCTCCGCAGTTAGCCACTCTGTGTATGGAGCTTGTTTGCCCCCTGCAGTACACCCTGGATAGTGCACAAGGATGAACTAAACATACTACAATCTTAGGCAGCCAAACTACTCTGTAACAACATTGTGGGCTCCCTGGCACTCAATGTACAAACCCCATAGGCCAAGTAAATAAATAAATAATAAACCTGCTTACCAGCAACTTTCAATTTGCTAAAAGGTGTCTTAGCTGATGCAGTCCAACATTGTCTAATCAAAAACAAGCTCTTTCTACCTGAGCGGAAAGAAAATTGACCTACAGCAGACCTGCTGCATGTATACTGCACAAACTGATTACAAACCACAGCATGACAAAGTAGCCACAACAGTGCATTGGAAGATCTGCAGGAAATTTCATTTGCCTGCGAGCAAAAAATGGTAGGACCATAAAATAGAGAAAGTAATAAGAAAATGAAGACACTAAAGTGCTCTGGGATCTCAGAATCCAAGCAGATAGGCACCTGCCACATAACACTCCAGACTTCACAACTGTGAAAAAGTTATACGGCCAGGATATTGCAATGGAGTTTGGACTGGACAAATATGCCACCCTCACTATCAAATGGGGCATAATAATGAAAACTGAAGGAATCAAGGTGCCCTATAGAAATAACATTAAGAATCTGAATGAAGATGATCACTACAAATATCTGGGCATACTTCAAGATGACAACATCAAGCACACTGAAGTCAAGAAAAACACTGGAAGTGAATACATCAAGACAATGAAGAAGTCCAAACTCAGTGCAGGAAATACCATCAAGGCAATCAGCATCTAGGCAATTCCAGTTAGTAGATGCAAAGCTGGAACAGTGGACTGGACTCAAGAAAAACTAAAGTTCCTGGAACACTGCAACCAGGCAGGTTTAGATCCATCTGCCTCCCTGCACAAAGCACTAGTTCGTCTCTCCATTGAACTGGTACACATCTGCTTGCATAGAAAATGCTTTCGAATTGTTAGATGGACAGAAGCTGGGGTGAGTGACAGGAGCCCACCCTGCGGTGCAGTGCCTGGTCTTGAACCACCAGAGCTGAAACTATCTCCAGCATCATTCAGCCACTGACGCACTGCATGACTAGGTAGCAGCAGTTTTGATGCAGCAGAACGTCAAAACAGAGCAGGATGTGTAATTGCATTTGCAATGGCAGGAGGGTATGAAGGATGATATCATGTTAACCATACAAGTTGCTTTGATGTGTCTTAATGTTTGAACAATACTGCTTATCAAGTGTCTGGCAATTTTAGAAAGCCAATTTTGATCTGTAATACGTGTTTAAAAGAAAGCTTATGGTCCACATTGCATCCTGTGACCATTCTTAGCTAAGTTTTCTCTCCTTTTTAATTTCAATGGTATATTGAAACAGTTTTATTGAGATTACAATCAATCCCCATATTTATGTGCTTTGGGGTATATCTACATTATAGAGTTACACTGCTTTAATATACTATTCTGTCTTATGGGAATTATTGAAATATCTGAGCAAGTGCTCTTAACAACTCCATCCAATACAATTTTTTTTACTTGCTTGCTAGCCGTCAAGACTGACATGAAGGTATAACACAACCCGATCAGCTTGCTTTTTTGCCACAATTAGTGATGATGTTAATTACAGAACCTATAGTGTTGCCCTCTCTACTAATGGTTCAGTTACTTAAGATACTTTTGGAAGTGTGAAAAGAAAAGCAGCATCCCATAGTCATAATTGCCAGTGAATACGTTCATGTTGCTAGAACTGATGAAAAGATCTACTGAGCATAGGAAGGACAGGTTGGATATCAGGGGTGCATCTTTCTGGCTCTGCTTCCTGAGATGGCATCTCAAGAAGTCAACTGTCACCCCATCTATAGCAGAGCCGTTTTGTAAAAGCAATAAAATGCATTCATGCTACACAATTGTATTAACCACAATAAATCACATGAGCATAATTTTAAAAGATAATAAATTTTATACAGTTGGTATACATCGTGTTACAGAATCTTCATGCAGAGATGCACTGTGTGACAGGCAATATATAATATAAATATTTTACCATTTTGATTTCTATGGCTTCCCACTCCTACAAAACTTTGGACACCTTACAAGGCTTAAAATGAGCAATATGAACTATTTGAATCAACAATAAGAGATGGCGCTGCCAGAGGATAAAACCAGCCAATTCATAATAAGCTATTCAAACACTGTAGTGGGTTCATATGAGCTCCTGGCTCAGAGCCCATGGAAAAAGTGCCTCGCAAGATGACAAAATTGGGGCTGGATGGGTCTCAGGAGTAATGCATTTTAAAATCTAATAATGGCTAATAATAATATTGATCCTATGTTCCATCACCCAAAACATTCTTAATAACTGCATGTCATCAGCTAAAAATGTGTTGCAGGCCCATGATTAAGGAGAACAAACAAGCAAAAATTCTATTAAAGATACAGCATCTTGACAGAGAGGGAAAAATCAAGGCAGGATGAGAATGGTAGTTCGGGATTTGTACCTAGGTTTTTATGCTTTCTTGCAGCACTGCCCTATAAAGAGACATGCATTTCCCCTTATCTCTAAACCATGGAGACTGTTAGTGATGGATTTTTGTTTACATACTTTGCATTCCTGCATTTCTGTTGAGATAAATCTCCCAATTTAGGATGGAATTTTCCAGCCACAAACTAAACCCTGACACAAACCCATTGCCCCAAATCCCTGGGAGTGCTGAAACTAGTAAAGTATATTTGACAAGGAAAGTATAGACAGATGCACAATTATATTTTAATATGGTTTTCTATCCTGTTTGCTCAGTTGTACAGCATTTGTTTGGGTCCTATTCTCTTTCCTTGTTTGCTTAGTTCAGACATGTCAAACACAAGGCCCGGGGGCCGGATGCGGCCCGCGAAATGGTTTCATGTGGCCCGCGAAGCCATCCTGGAAACAGTGAGGGAATGGCCCCCACTGCCTTGGCCCTGGCCCAGAGACCCTCCTCCTGCCAGAGACCCTCAGATCTGTCCCACTCCTGCCCGGGCCCCCATAGGCACCCTTGATGCGAACGATGTAGAGCTGGCCATGCCCACTCAGTAGGCCATACGCACTCTAGCCACACCCACCCAGTAGGCCACGCCCACCCTGGCCATACCCACCCTGAGGGCAACCGCAGTGCTGACGCGGCCCTCAATGAAATTGAGTTTGACACCCCTGGCTTAGTTTATTTACAGATTATGTATTGCTAGCTTTGGCTTGCAAAGGCCATCTCATGTAGCTTGGTGCAACTACTTTTATTTCTCAGGTTTTTTTAAAAAATAAAATCCTTTATTTTCACTTAGCCTTCAGGTATCTTTTAGCCATATACTCAAAACCTATTGAACTTGCTTACCCTGGCTAAAATGGAAAAGCACATCTATGTATTTAAAAACAAGACTTGGGAAACTTGGAAGTTGTGTTTTGCCTCATCCAGATTCCAGGTGTTGGAGGGATCTCCTCAGTCAAGAAGTGGTGGCAATACAATTATTTGCCCAAGTGAATGCTTCTAAATGAAGGACAGATACACCTGTTCTGAACCAGCCCTCTTCTCACAACCCCTAATTAAAAGAAGAGTCTGGAAAGCGTCCAAGGCTAAAAGGCTTCTGCCAAGATTTAATTACGCAGTTAACAAAAACACAAGAGCTTGTCTTCTCAAGCGGAAAAGTTGCTTTCAGCAACCAGCCCCTCCCCAAACACTTCTTTTATAGAGAGCTCAGGGCGTGGTCTCCCTGTGCCTCCTCCCGAGGAGTCCCATAGTCTTTCTTTGTTTGTCCCTGCTCGTCTGCCTCCTGCGTCGGGCGTCCTTGAACAGGACCAGCTGTGGGTCATCATCCTCCGCACTCTCGGGCTCACACAGCTGAGAAGAGGTCCCCGGCTGAGGACTCTGCAAAGCCTCCAAATCATCATCAGCCGGTTCGTTTCCCTCCTCCCCCACATCTGAGTCCTCCGATACATCGGAGCCGGCTGTCGGACCCACAGGCTGGCCCTGAGTCACAACACTATCCCGCACCGCAGGGCCCTTCCCCCGGGTCTGCCGATCCGGATGCGGTCGGGATGGGAACTGTTCGTGAAAAGCAGTCACCAACGCAGGGGCATGAACGGCGGTCGCGTCTTCCCATGTGAAGTCCTCCGGCCCGTACCCTTTCCACTCGATCAGGTACTGGAAGCGACCTTTCAGCCAGCGGGAATCCCTGATGCTGGCGACCTCGTACTCGGGGGTGCTGTCTCCATCACGAGTTCCTGATGGTGGAGGTTCCGCCTGGCGAAGTGGACAGGCCGGTCGTTCGGGGACCAGCAAGGACCGATGGAAGACGGGGTGCACGCGCAGGGAACGTGGCAGAGTTAAACGATAGGCGACCGGGTTGATGACGGCCTCGACTGGGAACGGTCCAAGGTAACGGTGGTCCAGCTTCCTCGCCGGCCGAGTGGATGGCAGGTTCCTGGTGGACAGCCAGACCCGATCCCCCACCGATAGTGGAGGCGTATCCCTTCTCGACCGATCGGCGAACCTCTTGTAGTCGGCCTTGGCCTTCTCCAGCTGCCGTCGCACCAACCGATGGATTGCCTGTAACTCCGCCATGAATTCGTTCGCTGCCGGCTCCGGTGAGTCCACGGGAGAAAGGGGGAAAAACCGGGGGTGATAACCCACGTTGGCCAAGAACGGTGTCATCTGCGTGGAGGTGTGCTGCGAGTTGTTAAAGGCAAACTCGGCTATGGCCAAGTAGTCCACCCAATTGTCCTGCTGCAGGTTAACGTAGCAGCGCAGATACTGCTCTAAAATGCCGATGACCTTCTCGGTACCCCCGTCGGTCTGAGGATGATGCGCGGACGAGAGGCAAACCTTAATGTCCAACGCCCGCATCAACTCCTGCCAGAAGCGGGCTGTAAACTGGGCCCCCCTATCGGAGACGACTCTATCGGGAAGGCCGTGCAGCCGGAACACCTGTTGGATGAACATGCGACTAGTGGCGCGAGCTGACGGTAAGCCGCGACAGGGGATGAAGTGCGCCATCTTGGTCAACATGTCCACCACCACAAACACTGTCGTGAAGCCGGAGGATGGGGGTAGATCCGTCAGAAAGTCCATGGACACAGCCCCCCAGGGTCTCTTGGGCGTTGGCAAAGGCTGCAGTAAACCAGGCGGGGCCCCTGTCGCTGACTTGGCCTGCCTGCATGGGACGCAGGAGGTGACATAAGACTGGACATCGTGTCGGACTCGGGGCCACCAGAAGGTACGGGAGACCAGGTTCAGAGTCTTGAACAGGCCAAAATGCCCCGCAGCCGGGTTATCATGACATTGGCTGAGGACGAGTCCCCTGAGTGGCCCTCCTGGAACATAGAGCCGGTCACGATAATACAGGAGTCCATCCGTGACCGACCAAGGCGAATCTGGCCCTACCTCTTCCTTCCGCTGAGCCACCCACGCCTCCTGCTGCTGCGCCTCCCGGATCCGAGCCCGTATATCCACCGGCTCCCGCACCGCAGCAAAAGACTCGACGGGGATCACTGTCCTGGGCGGAAGCTTGTCTTCCACTCGGGTGTACTCGGGCTTCCTGGACAGAGCATCCGCTCTCTGGTTGTGCCCGCTTGGTATGTACCGCACCCGGAAGTCAAACCTCGCAAAGAAGAGGGACCACCGGATCTGGCGTTGGTTCAAATTCCGAGCGGTCTGCAGGCTTTCCAGATTCTTGTGGTCCGTCCGGACCTCGATCTGATGCCGCGCCCCCTCCAGATGATGCCTCCAAGCCTCGAACGCTGCCTTGATGGCCAGCAGCTCCTTCTCCCAGATGGTATAGTTGCGCTCCGAGGGGTTCAATTTCCGAGAGTGATACGCGCAAGGGAAAAGGGTACCGTTGGGCGTCGCTGCCTGGAGTAACACGGCCCCAATGGCAATGTCGGAGGCGTCCGCCTCCACGATAAACGGCCGTTGCGGGTCAGGATGCTTCAAGATGGGCTCCTTCATGAAGGCGTCCTTCAAAGCTTGGAACGCCTGTTGTTCGGGGGCGTTCCACTGGAACCGAGTCTTCTTCTGCAGGAGCCGGGTGAGGGGGGCTGTCAAGGCAGCAAAGCCAGGGATGAATGTCCGATAGTAGTTGGCAAATCCAAGAAGTCGCTGAACATCCTTCACGCGACGCGGGGGTTGCCAACTCTGCAACGACTCAACTTTACTTGGATCCATGGCGATGCCCTCAGGAGAAATGCGGTGGCCCAAGAAATCAATGGTCACCTGGTAGAACTGGCACTTCTCCAACTTGGCAAACAGCCGATGTTTCCGGAGGCGCTGCAGGACCTGACGGAGATGCTGATGATGCACTTCACGCGACGGGGAGTAAATCAGGATGTCGTCCAGGTAAATCACAACAAACTGGTCCAACAGATCCCGAAAGATGTCGTTCATAAAATGCTGAAACACAGCGGGGGCGTTGGTCAGGCCAAACGGCATCACCGTGTACTCGAAATGTCCATAGCGAGTACCAAACGCCGTCTTCCACTCATCACCCGGCCGAACCCTGACGAGGTTGTAAGCTCCACGCAGGTCCAGTTTCGTGAAGATCTTAGCCTCCCGGAGTCGGTCCAAGAGCTCGGGGATGAGGGGCAGCGGGTAGCGGTTACGCACCGTAATGGCATTGAGTTTCCGGTAGTCACAGCAAAGCCGTAACTCGCCCGACTTCTTTTTGACGAAGAGCACGGGCGCAGACACTGGCGAGGACGAGGGCCGGATGAATCCACGAGCCAAGTTCTTTGTCAGGAAGTCCCGCAATGCAGCCAACTCGGGCTCCGACATGGAGTACAAACGCCCCACTGGGAGAGGCGCATCAGGGACTAGGTAAATGGAGCAGTCGTAGGGCCTGTGCGGGGGTAATTGGTCCGCCTCTGACTCGCTGAACACGTCAGCAAAGTCGGACAGTACGGGAGGCAAGGAAACCCCTGAGGAACCCTCCACCTGGCCGGCACAGATATGGCGGGTGTGGTCCACGCACTGCAAACTTGGGAAGGTGACCAAGTTCTGAGACCAATAGATCTGTGGATCATGCGCCCGGAGCCACGCCAGTCCCAAGACCACGGGGAAGTGCAGATCCGAAGTGACGTAAAACTGAATGGCCTCCACATGGGTACTGATGGCCATACACACGGGTTGCGTGGCGGCCGTGATAGGCCCGGACAGGAGCACTCGACCATCGATGGTCTCCACAAGCATGGGCGGATCCACCGGACACTGGGGAACAGCCCATTTGGCCACAAAGGCCGAATCCATAAAGTTAGTGGTAGCCCCAGAGTCAATTAAGGCATGGACCGGAATCCCCTCTGGCTTGCCAGGAAGGATCAGTCGTGCCTCCAAAATCAAATGCCGTGGAGGTTCACAGGCACCGTCGGAACGGCGTCGCTCGGCGTGATCATTGTGGGTCGCCCGATCTTTCACACCGTCTAGATCGGGCTCGGGCCGTTTCCCGATAGCAAAGCAGGGGACTTTCTCGGGGCAGGCTTGGTCACTGACGCCCGCTGACGCTTCTTCGGGCAAGAAGCAGCCAAATGTCCAGGGTCCCCACAGTAAAAACACAACCCCTCCGATCGTCGTCTGTCCATTTCCGTCACCAATAGACGGGACCTGGCGGCACCCAGCTCCATTGGCTCCTCCCTCTGGACTGGGGGCTCACGCACAACAGGGGCGGCAGGGGTCTGTGGGGTGGCACGGCGACTCTTACGCTGCTGCAGCCGGGCATCGATCCGCAGACAAAGATGGATCAGCCCATTCAGGTCTGAGGGAATGTCCACGCGGGCCAGCTCATCCAACATCTCCTCTGACAAGCCATCCTGAAAGGCATCCACGAGCGCAGCCTCATTCCAGGCGGAATCCTGGCTAAGCAGCCGGAAATCGCTGATATAGGCCTGTAGGGGGCGCAGACCCTGCCTCAAAGCTTTCAGACGTCGGGTGGCGGTCTGCGCCTTAATCGGGTCCTCGTACATGAGGCGCATATGGTCACAAAACCCCCCAAAGTTATCCAACAAAGGGCTAGGCTGTGCCAACAGAGGCGTGCCCCAACGAGCTGCATCTCCCGACAGAAGGCTCAACACGAATCCCACCTTATCTCGGTCAGTGGGGAAATCAGCTGCTCTCACGCTGATATAAAGCTGGCATTGTCCCAGGAAGGCAGGAAACAGTTCTGGTTTACCAGCAAATTTATCCGGCATAGCTATCTGACATTTCCTCCTGGGTGGGGGGGCAGCATGTACCTGAGCCTGCAGTTGTGCCACCTGAGTGGCCAGCAAGGTGAGTTGCTGGTTGAGCTGGGCATTCTCGGCAAGAAGCTGCTCCATCGTAGTATTAAGGGGTGGGTGGCTGAAAGCAAACTGTTCTGAACCAGCCCTCTTCTCACAACCCCTAATTAAAAGAAGAGTCTGGAAAGCGTCCAAGGCTAAAAGGCTTCTGCCAAGATTTAATTACGCAGTTAACAAAAACACAAGAGCTTGTCTTCTCAAGCGGAAAAGTTGCTTTCAGCAACCAGCCCCTCCCCAAACACTTCTTTTATAGAGAGCTCAGGGCGTGGTCTCCCTGTGCCTCCTCCCGAGGAGTCCCATAGTCTTTCTTTGTTTGTCCCTGCTCGTCTGCCTCCTGCGTCGGGCGTCCTTGAACAGGACCAGCTGTGGGTCATCATCCTCCGCACTCTCGGGCTCACACAGCTGAGAAGAGGTCCCCGGCTGAGGACTCTGCAAAGCCTCCAAATCATCATCAGCCGGTTCGTTTCCCTCCTCCCCCACATCTGAGTCCTCCGATACATCGGAGCCGGCTGTCGGACCCACAGGCTGGCCCTGAGTCACAACAACACCAAGAACTTCCATAACTCAACTAAAAGGGTGTAACGGAGAGAATGTCAAGAAGGGGTTTGCTTTGTGGGTGTTTGAGACAGATACCCATGCAAATACATACCCATGCCGACAAGTTCATTGAGAAGAATGCTGTCAAACTTTTGTTAGCAGACCTAAAACAAGATTATGAACAGTACGATAGCTGAAATAATTATCTTATGCCTTTATCTTTGTTCAGTTTGGGGATCTTTCCTCAGTCAAATAGTTTTTAACAGGTTGTAGTCTTTTAAATATTGCAATATTTTGATACTGCTAAATTGTTTCATGACTTAGGTAATTTGCATACAAAAATAAAGCAATTGCAAATAATAGTTACCCATTCAACTCAGATGCGCCTACCACTCTGGAAGACATTCAGAAGGAGATGTTTTTTCTTGCTTTGTAAATTGCAACCAAGAACCACCACCCTTTCACTTGAAGGGGAAAGATGTTTTAAAACATGGGAGCTGCCAACAAAAAGGCATGTTTCCATAGACCATCCACCCAACCCCAAAGGGGGCAATTTGGAAAAAGGCCTTTGTGGAGAATGTACAGGGGAGGCTGATTCTGGTGGGGAGAGATGGTCCTGCATGTACCAGGTGTTGTGCCACTTTTTTTTAAGTATTAAAATGCATACCTTGAATTGGTCCCACTAGCCTTGCAAGAACCAGTGCAGTGATCTCAGTGTTGGTGTCCTACTGCTGAATTCATCCTTGTCAGCAGGAAGTCTGCTGCATTTTGAACCACTTGCAAATGATAGATGGGATAAAATAATAAATATTAATGAAGAAATTAAGATCAGATGCAAGTAACTAAAAACATGTGAAAGCAAAATTTGAAGACTATAAGGATCAAGACAGCCTAATTAAAAAGTATCAGTTTGGCACTAGAAAAATTGAAGCTTTATGAAATCATAAAGCAACAAATAACAGCAATGCTGGGAAAAATGAATGCTATGAGCCATGAATCATCCAATTCAAGCAAAGCCAGTTATTTCAATTAGATCAGAGGTGGGTCTAGCAAAGTATAAATGACAGTAATGATTCTGAAAATGGAAAACCAAGTAAAGGGAAAACAATCAAATGTTTGGAAAGACCTATGGGAAACCCCAAAAGACTATAATAAAAATGCCAGATGAATAAAAGAATTTGAAGATGAATTTACAGTCACATTGTGATTGAGATGGGTGACAAATAAATTTAATAAATAAAAAATGTAGTAAAAAACAAATGGAAGACCTAATAACAGCAGAAATGGTTAAAATGGAAATGAAAAATAAAATAAAATAAAAACTGGACATTTTCTGGAAATAATCAATTGCATAGTTTTTGGTTCAAATATCTAACTAGCTTACATTCAATTATAGCTAAACAGCTTAACAATGTATTTCATTAAGGGATATGAACAAATGGTTAATAATACTGGCCAAACTAGTCTAATTCAAAAAGACCCAGCAAAAGGGACAACATCAAGAAACTATACGCTATTAATATACTTCCCTGCAATGTTTAAAATATTTATCAGCATAATAATAGACAATATTCAAGATAATTGATAGGAAAATTTCTTCTAGTAGAAAAGGAGGAAATAAAAGGAAAAGCAGAGGTACAAAAATATCAACTTCTGACTGATAAAATGGTTCTGGAGAATTGCAAAAGCTGATAAAAGCTTATATATGGTCTGCACTGATTATAAAAAGGCGTTTGATTCATTACCACATAGTTGGATCATCAAAAGTTTGGAAACAACCTGTGTCAGTAAAAACTTTGAAAACTTTGAAATGTTTATAGAAAAAATAATGAAGCAGTGGAAAAAAGAATTAGTGCCTGGCAATGAAAAATCTGGGCTTGTCAACATCAGCAGAGGCATCTTCCATGGTGATTCATTATCACCCTTATTATTTGTCATTGCCATGAGTCTACTTTTCTGAAGAAAGCAAATCTTGGCTATCAAATAACAAAAAATGCTAATAAACTAATAAAACCTCACATTTGCTTTATATGGATGACCTGAAGCTTTATAAAGCTTTTAAAATCAGAAATCAAAATCCACTGAGAAACATGGTAAGAATTTTTAGCACAGAAATAGCAATGAAATTTAGCTTAGAGAAATGTGCTATGATAATAATTAAGCAGAGTAAAATCACAAAGAGTAACGGAATTGAAACACCAAATTGCCATACCATCAGGGGCCATCAGGATGAGGTCTACAAGTATCTGGGCATTTTACAGTTGGTTAATACAGTATCAAGTATGGACATGTTAAACCATGATTAGTAAAGAATACATCCAAAAAGTGAGAAAATTGCTAATGACAAAATTGAGCGGTGGAAATATTATCAAAGTTATCAATACATGGTCCAAACCCATGATATAATACACTGCTAACACTATGAACTGGACACAAGCTGAGCTGGACAGTTGGGCTGAAAAATAAGAAAACTGATAACTATTCACTATGCATCACATCCCCATACTGATATTGATAGATTATACCTGCCCTGTAAAAATGTGGTACAAGCAGAACAACTACAGTGAAAGAAAAGTCAGATAATATCAGTGGTAATAGGTACTGAACCATATGAAGCATCACTTGAACACCATTGGCACTGACAAAGTCACACCAGTCAATTGCAAATAACAGCTTTATTTTGAACAGCTTACATCCTGTGATAAAATCTTTAACTCTGTCAACATCTGCCTATCCTTGTGAAAAACTCAATCGGTGGATAAAAATCCAGTCTAAATATCTGACTGACTCTGTGACCAAACATAACAACAACAACCCATGACCGGGCCTGGACGGCTATCGGGTGTGGTCCCTATGTTTATGGGATTACTGGTCTTCTGATTGGTAGTGGCTTAGCCACCGTGAACCAACCCAGGCACCTCCCATCACTAATGATGAGAAGAAATAAAAAAAATCCCATACCGGATCGGTCATCCCCCGGATCAACAAGGACCATTTCAGATGCTATGGCTCCTGGACATCTGTCGAAAAATGGGCCAAAGGGCTCAGTTGCTACTGCTGGGGAACCAGAGCGTACAACTGTAAAGCGACTGGAACAAAAGCGCAAAACCTGGACAACCGAAAAAAATAAACTGTGCTACTTGGAACATCTTACACTTTAAGGAGATACCTGGTTGATACTTAGGATGCTGGCAGCAACCTGTGTCAACCATCAGCGCCAGTCAATTTGAATGTCCAGTTGACTGAGTTTCATGTTTTATGAATAAAAGTTAATAATAATAATAATGATGATGATAATGATAATGATAATGATAATAATAATAATAATAATAATAATAATAATAATAATAATTAATAATAATAATAATAATAATAATAATAATAATAATAATAATAATAATAATAATAATAATAATAATAATAATAATAATAATAATAATTCAGTCTTGCTGGGATTTAATTGAGCTTGTTTTGACCCATCCAGCTTATAAAACCTTCTTACCTTCTTACCATTAAGTGCTCATGCCACCCCTGTGTAATAAAAACGTTCCTTTTCATTTGAATCTTGCATATTTGGCTGCTTTGCTTTCCATTTTCTTATGTTTCCCAGTCTTGAATTGAAATGGAAAGTAGCCAACCTTTCCTGCTCCATCTGTATTACATACTATGCAGATGACTGAAAGGATTAAAGATGCACATTTTTTTTAAAAAAAAAGCTTTTGGAGTAAAGGAAGTTCTTTCCAGTTTAAATATTGTAGTCTTTTATTGCTATCAACTGTAAGGGGCATGGGAGACACATGATATCACAAATTGCTAATAGGATGTATCAGAATTAATTCTTGCTTGGTCTCTTTCCTACTCCTTTAAAATTCTTGCCAGTTGAACTCCAGGATATTTTCTCTTGGACTTTATGCTATAAACTGGCTTAAATAAAATTGGAAAACTGGGGTAAATACTAAAATACATGTAATAAAACACTAACTTCAAGAAGGGCAGGGGAAAATAGTGACGCTGTCTGTTTTGTTGAAAGCAATAGATTATGAACTGAATTTTGTAGCTGATTAATTGACAAGGTTCCAGTGACTCTTCCTGTTGGCTTTAATTACCCTACTCGGAAGTTAGAAAAGAATTTCTATACAATTGGGATCAGCAACTCAGTTGTTAAGCAAAATGGTCGCTAAGCCAGTTTGGTCTAGTGCAGGAGTATCAAATTGCTGGCCCGCGGGCCGGATGCATCATAGCGAAACTGCACCCACCCCATTGCCGGCAGTGGAAAAAAAAGTCATGATACTTCATGACATGTCACGTGATGTAGCGAGTTTGACACCCCTGGTCTAGTGGTTAAGGCACCAGGCTACAAACCAGGAGACTATGAGGTCTAATCCCACCTCAGGTATGAAAATGAACTGGGTGACCTTGGGCCAATCCCTCTCTCTCAGGCCAGCTCACTTCACAGGGTTGTTGTTATGGGGAAAGTGGAGAAGGAAGGACTATTATGTATGTTTGTTGCTTATAAAAATGATAAAGGCGGGATAAAAATGAAAGAAAAGAAAGAAAAAGAACTGTACTTAGTTCTCTTTCTTCTGAAGAGTCTTACTTCAGCTTTCCTTTGCTATATAGACCTACGAAAGACATAAATGCGAGAATTGGTCTCAAAGCTACTGTTTTGTCATCATTGGATTTGCAAATGATTTCTAAACAAGGCAATTGCTAAATGAGGACTACCTGACGTTATATATGCGTGTGGCAATCTATATATATATATATTGGATTTGAAGTTTGCATTTTTCCCATGCTTTAAGAGTTCTTGCTAATAAAACCCGACAAACCTCTTTTCTCCTCCCCCATTTTTGACACATTTATATATGTGTCAAAAAATTCTTATAAGTAAAAAAAAATTCTTCTCTTACTCCGAGAATCCTTACACGTGAAGATGATGGTTCTGTTTAGCTAACTTCCCTAATGATTTTTTTCCCCTAGCTGAATCAATTTTATCTGCCAGATAGGATTTCCCAGAGGGAAATTCATCAATTTCTTGGGACCTTCAACCAATCCAAAATCTTCATAAATACTTGATTTGTGGATCCTATTTACAATACTCACAATATGCCTTTCTTGTTAAAGCTTTTGTAGTTAAAACACTGTATTTTCTGGAACCAAATAAGGTTGGTAACATGCAAGGCTGATTCACAGATTTGCAGTGGGTTTTACTTGTACATTGCATTTAATTTAATTTAATTTAATTTAATAATTTAATTTGTATACCGCCCTTCTCCCGAAGGACTCAGGGTGGTGAACAGGGCAATACATAATAAAAACAAGATACAAAAATTAAAAAGTAATTAAATAGCAATGCCCGTAAAATAATACACATTAAAAGTTAAGATCGATTTATAAAAACCCAACCCCATCCCATCAGGCCAGGCCAGATTGTTCAAAAAGGAAGGTTTTGAGATCGCGCCGGAAGGAGTGAAGGTCGGGGGCCGTCCGGAGCTCAACCGGCAAGCAGTTCCATAGGTCTGGCGCACCCACAGAGAACGCTCTCCCCCTGGGGGCCACCAATCAACATTCTTTGATCGGAGGCACCCTGAGGAGGCCCTCTCTGTGGGAGCGCGCTGGACGGAGGGAAGTTGACGCCGGCCGCAGGTGTTGCCATAGGTAATCCGGACCCATGCCATGTAGGGCTTTGTAAGTCATCACTAACACCTCGAACCTCACCCGGAGGGCAACCAGCAGCCAATGCAGCTCGCAGAGCAAAGGTGTAGCATGGGAGTATCGGGAAACCCCCAGCACCACTCGCGTGGCTGCATTCTGCACCAGTTGGAGTCTCTGAGTGGACTTCAAGGGCAGCCCCATGTAGAGAGCATTACAGTAGTCTAGACGAGAAGGCATGAGTGACTGTACGCAAGGCATCCCGGTCTAGATGGGGTCGCAACTTCATATCGGAGCTAAAAATCATTGCAATGGTTTCTCTTAACAGCTTACATCCTGTTTCACATTATAATGGATTGAAGTGACAAAATGGCATAGGTTTGCCGTAATCATTGATTCCTTGAAATGTGATAGATAGGAATATGAATAGTAATAAAGGAAAATATTCGTAGCTCAGGGTTGAAATGAGGGGTCATACTATCACTGATGATGTTACCTAGTTTGGGTAATGAAATGTCTGCAAGAAAACAAGCAAGATCAGAGAGAACCAAGGTCCCCTCAGGAATATGAATGTAATGCAGAGAGAATTCTACTTATTTTCACTAGATTGTATTTTAAGTCCCATCAGGGCTTCTAAACTAGAATTACATTTCTAAGAAGATAAGGAGTGTAATTTTGTAGTTCTAAGTTAATTTGGAGCCAGGTATCCCAATCCCCATCCCCCACATTTTTAGTGTTTATTGTAACAGCAGTAATCATGATGAACTCACTCGGCATTAATAAGGCTGTCATATCTGCTTGTATAAGAAAGTCCTCTATAGTTAATCATTAATTAACTGGGCTATTATATTAAAGTATTACCAGACATGGTATGTAGAAATGGTTTATGTTATAATCTCCTAGCACTGAAACCATGTAAGATCTTTTCAACATGGTTTCAGCATGAGAAAAATGGCAACTTGAAAAAGCAATGGATTTATGGTCAATCTGCAAATGTGGCAAACATCACAGCCACTTATAGTTCTAAGATACACAAATATAATGTCATGTCGGCAGGAGTAGGTAGGATTGTATGTTTCAAAGGAATGTGAAAAAATATAAATAGGAAATTATAGAATAATTAATCTGAAAGGAAATTACTTAACACCTGTCACCCTGATCTCAGACTGATAAATGTCTGGGAATTGTAAGTTTAGTGTAAGTGTCTTTTAATTTGTCCCAGCTTGGATGAAAACTAGAACAATACGGGCTTATCTCTCTCTCTCTCTCTCTCTCTCTCTCTCTCTCTCTCTCTCTCTCTCTCTCTCTCTCTCTCTCTCTCTCTCTCTCTCTCACACACACACACACACACACACACACACACACACACACACACACACATCCAAACTTCTGATTGTGATATCCTTTAAAATTTGACTAAAGCCTTTTGGGCTCTTTGTAGTTTCTGTCTTCTCCTTGCATCTCTTCTGATGAGATGCAAATTAGTTGACCTTTATTTGAATCAGCTCTGAAAAAAATAACTCTACCATTTTCATGAAGTTTTCATCTGGCTCATTTCTATGATTAAAAAAAAATAGTTTATCTTCCTGAGCAAAATCTGAACTAATATTGCTACGAACATTCTGCTACAGTATTGGTATCTAATTGATTCACACAAGCAAAGGAGCATTTTAAATAAAGGTTTATTAGAAAACATTGTTTCAAAGTTGTATTGCCCATGAAGATCTGCAGACACAAAGTATGTTGGATAATTTGCTGAGAAAGTTGCAGCTATGCGAGGCTTCACGTATAAGAACATTTGGCTGGTTTTGGATATTGCTCCATGTAGAATCAGAAGTTTAGTGTGTATCTGAAATGAGTAAAATCAGGAGCATAAAATAAGAAAGAGCAGGCTAGTATGTTTGTCATTAAATCTTCCCACAGCAATTTTTCATCTTTGACTCCATCTATAACAAAGGATATAACATTTTCCTTGCATGGATGTGAGCCAGAAAAAACAGCCTCTTGCTAGCGATATGGGGGGGATAACCAGCAGATCTCTCATGCATTCTTCATCTTGATGGATGAGATTTTGCCTGATGGCCTTCTCTTCATCACAGCAATGGCGTCAGTGGTCAGTTTAATCAGAATATTTACAGCCTGATAAGGCTACCTATCCAGGATGACATTTTGGGCACTAGACTGGCAGTACTACAGCATTACTGTGCTACAAGTTGAAATCCTCATAATTATCTGAACAAAATGAAAAGGCATAAGATTTTATTTTTTTTAATTAATACATATGGGTTTTTAATACAGATTCTGTAAAAGATTCAATAGAAATTTGTTATTTTAAAAGCTCTGGCATTTTTAGCTAGACTTTATAGACTTTCTACTAATCAATGTTGATCTGACATTTTTCCCCATGTCACTTTTTACTGTACAAACAAATGCTGTAAATCAAATCTGAATTCACAAAAGGATACAGGTGGCTCTCAAGTTACAATCACATAATGATCCCAAAATTTATGTTGCTAAGTGAAACATTTGTTAAGTGAGTTAGCCCCATTTTATGACTTTTCTTCCCACAGCTGTTAAGTGATTCATTGCATTTGTTAAGTTTGTAACATGGCTGTTCAGTGAATCTGGATTCCCCATTGACTTTGCTTGTCAGAAAGTCACAAAAGTTGATCATATGATTCTGGGACACTGCAGTCATCATAAATATGAACCACTTGCCAAGCATCTGAATTTTGATGGGGATGCTGCAACAGTTGTAAATGTGAAAAACGGTCATAAGTCACTTTTTTCAGTGCCATTGTAACTTTGAACGATCACTAAATGAACTGCTGTAAGTCGAGGACTACCGTATTGCCTAACACATCAAGTTTATAGCATCGGTTAACATGGATTCTTCAATGATTCTGGGGGAAAAAAGCTTTTCTACGAAACTCTGAGTTTGGTAGTTGGTTTTTTGAAGGAATTTAAAATGCATCTTATAAGAAAAATATAATTCCAAATTTGAATATTCATTGAATTTCATCCCCTCTCCATCAAATATAAAAATTATTGCCCCCCCAGAAAGTTTTGCTTCCCTGTTCTCATTTCCTAAACGGACATGTAAAAGAAGACAGAAAATAATATCAGCAATAATAGCTCTGTGAGAAATGAAAGTATTTCTTACAACACAAATTCCTCATGTACATATATGTATGATACAGAATCGAAATGCAATTGAAGAAGTCTAGTCTCCATAAATGTTTAAGTAACAAGAATTGACAACACATGGTTGGAGTATGAAATAGTAAAACAGATAGTGATCTGCCTTCAGGGTTTATTTTTTGCTGGTAGACATTTTCCTTGACAAATGGAAATGTCCAGAAGGAGTATTTCACCTTCACCTTGAACTCATGTTTTACTTTCAACTTCTTCCCAGTTAGTAATCAGATGAAACTGCAAAGTTTTATAGCAAAATAATTCACCTTGCATGGATACAGCAAATCTTTTTTTTAAAAAGCAAGGATTGTGCTCTAATATTTCTCAAATGGAAATGGATCTATTTCAGTCTGCTTGAAGAAAGTGAAAGTTTTTTTTCCTGGGGGTTGGGGTTTTTTGGGGGGGAGGGGGAGCATTCTACTTCAAATTGATAAGCACTATTGAAACATGTTAAAAATATATTGTATTTCCCCCAAATCAAGAAAGCCCATTTAATACATAGAGTAGTATTTCACTAATAAGATATTGAATTCTGACTCATGCTCGGAATTGAACGGCATTTTAATTTGTGACCTGTAAATTTTCAAGCTTATTTCTGGATTGAGAACTAAAGAGGATGAAGAAGGTTAGAAACAATATAAAAACATTTGCAGAACAGAATCAGCAGACAAAACAGGTTTGAGCTAGCCAAATCATCCCTGCAAACCACATATCTGCCTGTTCCTCATTAGAAGTTAGTTGTGGATTTGGATATCCTTTCCGTTCTTAAATGGATATGTAGACTATGCAGAGGATGTGATCCTGAGTTGTTTAAGTTGGAAGAAAGTCCTACTAAAATGAATAAGATGTGCTTCCAAAATGTGTCGTTAAGAGCTGAACTTTCTGTGCGGCCACAGTTCCATTCATATTACAATACTTGTATTCAGATGGTAGATAGGGACGAAGCCTATAGAATAGTGCAAGTAACTGTGACATCTACTTTTATCACAAATTTTTGGTGTGTTCATTCTGCACATGGAAAAGGGGGACTATTTTCATGCATTCTCTTCTATTAGACATTACTTTCAGACATACATTCAGCAATAAAATGTGAATTTTTGAAGGTGAAATTTTGTTCTCCCAACTTGTGGGTTGGTTTCCAAATGTTTTGTTACCAGGCTAGGCAACATCTTTGGCAGAGTTTAGGGGATGTCAGTGTCAGCGTTCTTCTGTTTATAAGGCCTTCGTGTGGTCAGTAGATTCTTGTGATGAGTCAGGTGTGGGTGCGTCTTGTGATGGGTCTTGAGATGGGTCATGTGTTGGGTCATGTGTGAGTCATCAGTGAGGGTCTTATGATGATGGGTCTTGTGATGGGGAGGTTACCTTAGGTGAGGGTCATTGGGAAATGAAGTGCTGGGGGTGCTTGTGTGGGTTGATTGAGGGTTGGTGCTGTCTCTGGTAGGCTGAGTGGTTGATTTGGATTCTGAGGCGTTTGTAGGCTGGTTGTAGGTCAATGTGTCTGTCGATGGAATTGCTTGTGGAGTGCCAGGCTTCAATGAACTCATGAGCATGGTGTGTGGTAGCATGGCTGATGGTTTTTGTGTTGCTCCAATTGAACTGGTGCTGTTTGGTGTCAGTGTGGGTAGTGATTAAGGATCTGGGATCGTGGCATTTGACTGCCAGCTGGTGTTCATGGATCCTGTTTTTTAACTTGTTAGTTAATATCTATTTTTAAGGCAATGATTTTTATGGATTCTAACCCTTTGTTTGATCAGATCCTTCAGGTTAGTGGCCTAGCATGTCACAAAATTAGCATAGTTATCCAAGAGACCAAGCTCAATCAGAGTTGCTTGTTTTACAGTTACCCCTGTCATTACATAATTATAAATCCTGTCCGAGTTCTTTTAATGCCACCTAGTCTCTGGGAGATGTATATAGTAGTTCATGTTGACCAAGGAAAGATAAATTTGCTTGGATTCTTACTATAATTGTCAGGGAATTATATTAATAGTTGATGTCAGAGGATTCAAGTTGCAGCTGCTACTCTAACCATGTGAGTAGGTGATGGAGCTTGAACCAGAACTTGTCCAGAGGCCACCACTTGTGGTAACTTCTGCATTTTTGCATTTTAAATATTTTATTGATTTTTTAAAATTACAGTCTTTAGTGCTTAGTAAACAACATGTCTGGGTTCACATATTTAACATTACTTTCTTCAATATAAATCTGTTCAGTACTGCACAATCCAGTATTTTTTCCATGATCCTCCTTTCTTCCTCATATTTTTTCTATTTACCCCTCATTACACAGTTAACCATTCTTATACTCTTATTCAAATAAGTATTTAATCATATAAGGTCCCCTCTAAAAGGTCAAATCTTGTTTTTTTTTAAATCTAACTCTCGCTTTCTTTCTTTGCCAAGTAGCTTTCCACGCCAGGGCAATTAAATTGCCCAGGAATTTTCTTTCTGTTTTTGTGAAATTTGCTTGACATGAGGAAGATAATTTAGGTAGGGTATTTTGGGGGGAGAATTCCACCCATTTATATTCCTTAAGCAACTCCCAGTTTCCTTTCCCCTCAATTTCTCTTTTCATTCCTTGTCTCCCAAATTGTGATATTTCCCCTAACAGCTCTATATTCCATTTTTTTAAAAATCTCCTTCCTTGCCATCAGATGTATTTTGCAGACCTAAGGGGTAAAGGGTCTTTTGCATTTTCATTGTTTTGGCTAAATCTTGCAGTATTTTGTTTCTATATGGTCATTTATATTTCCCTTCTTTTATCTCTTCTCTCTCTAAATCTTTTTCCTCTGCTTCGACTTCTAGTTTCTGGTTTGTTCATACTTTGTAGTCTTTGCCTGGGAGCTTTCTAATTGTAGATTTAGTTTGGAGATTTGATCATTTATATTATCTAAATTGTTTTTAATCTCATTATGGTTTCTTGTTATGTCCTCTTTGTATGCAACAAATGTTTGGTCAATTAGTTGTAGCATAGAGTATATTTCCTTCTGAAAGGTGTTTGCTTTTTCTTGAGGCAAACTTCCTGGAGATCTTCTAGTATCACCAGTCTTTGTAAGAGTAAATCAAAGTTTCATCTAATTTTCTGGTCTTTATAATCAAATAAGTTCCAGAGTATAGGTCCAGTCCTGAAAGCAATATTTTATAGTGATTCTTTGTCTCAGGTATCTCAAAACTTGTCAGTCAGGCAAGGTTGTAATCCACAATGTTCAGAGTGTTCAAAATGTTCAACCTCCCTGAAAACAGCTCAGAAGTCTCTCCCAGCCAGGCATAGTCCAAAGTTAAATTTTCCTTCTGTCCCACTAGCTCTTGAAATTAAAAGTCCAAGCTCAGTAGATGTTTATAGTCAAAGAAGGTCAGGGTGATAAGTATGCCAAAATATTTTCCTTTATTGCCAGCTGTTCTCCCAGGCTAGGAATCCCCAAGCAGCCAGGAAGCAAGTTATAGTGCTGTACACAAATCCACCACTAGATGTCAATCAAAGTTCATTTTCCACTCTTAAGGCAAAGGATTGATTTCTTATATTTCACCTCAATTTTTTTTCCAAAGAGAAAATCTTAACAATTATCTCAGTTCTCAAATTTATCAAAACTGTAGCTTTATGTTACTTCCATTTCAGTATTATATATTTCTGTCCACCATAAAATTAAAACACTGCTTCCATTCAATTTGGAGGTTTTTAGCTTCTTGGGAGCCTTTCCCAGGAAATTTGGTTGTAAAATAGTAAGGAAAGGATCAATATTCTCACCCAGTTCCAAACATGCTGTATACGAGTGCTAATTGGTGCTTTCTTTTCTTTTGGCTGTCAGCAGCTAATGGCCAGCCACAGCTAATGGCCAATTTGGAGGGTTTTCCTCAGATTGAATGAAAAGACTGCTGTCTCTTCATGATCAATGAGGTACCCCTCCTCTTCATCACCTCTTCGGGGTGACTTTAGGCCCTTTTTAGAGCCCCCAGCAGGGCAAAATCAGGTGCAGATGGCAGATCCATGCCTTCCTGTGTCCGTTCCGCTGCAACGCAAAACTGGAAGTCCCACTTGTGGTAAATTCTGTATCACCTACTGCGTTAGCTAGTTTATTGTATTAGTATAGATATATCAGGGCTGCCATTTGCTTCTGATGTTTCTGCACATCCATCACCATGAGAAAGGCTATACAAAGTTTAAATTTGCCTAGAGTGCAAATTTAAACAAGCACTGTTAATGTAAGCTGGCCCAGCTGAATCTGGTGAAACTAGAATAACTGACCCAGAGAATGAATGGCTGGTAACAGCTACAGTTCAGAGATAGGATTGCTAAACTATAACAGATTATATCTGTGGAAATTTAAAATGGCAATGCTATTCCCTGAGTATGATCTCTAGTTAGTAATTACTTCAGAAAGAGTGGTAAAAATGTTGAAACTTTGGGCAAGGGAAACAGGCAAGCAAGTGCTATCATAGGTTTGCTATATCTATGGAGGATTGGCAAGTAATGAACCTAAGAGAAGATGCAGGTAAAGAATCGAATGTTTGTCTACAGAAACTGCATGAGTGGATTAATTTAAAGGCCAGACCACAGCTCCTTCAGCAGCATATATTGCAAAAAATTCGAACAGATAGACTAGACTACAATAGAATTCTTTTTTGGCCAAGTGTGATTGGATACACAAAGAATTTGTCCCCGGTGCATAAGCTCTCAGTATACACCCAAGCAACAACTCATGATCATAATCATAAAATAGTCATCATACATCATAAATTATAAGATAGAAGCTCAGTGATAGTCATAGGACACTAAATAAATGTAAATTATATAAATCATAATAGGATACTAAATAAAGGCAATCAACATAAATCATGAGATACAAACAACAAAGTTATAGTTGTGAGAAGCTAAGGAAATATGTAATAGGAAAGATGAAAAGATGAGAAGGATAATAAGTAATACAGCCCTACTAGGTGGTTTGACATCCCAGGGCATAAGACAGTGTTGTGCGAATTAGTTGTTTAGCAGAGTGATAGCATGGGGGCAAAAAGATGCAGGAACAGGTGAATTTAAGGCTGGAAAACAGAGAAGCTCAGAAGCATGGAAAAGAGAACAAGAGATAAGTCACATAGCTGCTGTCAGGCAGAAATACATGTAGTCATTTAGTGACCGTTCAAAGTTACACCAGCACTAAAAATGATTTATGACCATTTTTCATACTTACAACCGTTGCAGCATCCCCATGGTCTTGTGATCAAAATTCAGACACTTGGCAACTGACTCATATTTATGACGGTTGCCGTGCCCCTGCCTCATGTGATCATCTTTTGTGATTTTCTGACAAGCAAAATCCATGGGGGAGCCAGATTCGCTCAACAACCATGCTACTAACTTAACAAGTGCAGCAACTCACTTAACAACTTGTGGCGAGAAAGGTTGTATATTGGGGCAAAACTCACTTAACTGTCTCGCTTAGCAGCAGAAATTGTGGGCTCAGTTGCGTTCGTAAGTCGAGGACTTACCTGTATGATTCAGAGATATTATTGTAAGAACACTACTTTGCATTGCAGCGACAAGAGGAATGCAAGCAGTACACCTAGAAGTGATGTCATTCATCCTATATGTTTGTCTCAGTGAGATGGAGCAATCACTAGGATTTATAGGTCCAGAAGGGCAGATTTAGATCTTATCTATTTCGGCTTCTTGCTCCAGTCCCAGAATGATCCATTTCCTGATTGTCAAGGATTTTCCTCATATACAGTATCAGAGTCTCCATCGTGTTTGTCTGGTCTGTGGCTGATGAAAAACGGAAGAACCCCTCTTATCTGAATGTTGTAATTTGTATGGATGAAGAGTTTTTCAAGGTTCAGAGACCCGCACAGCTCTGATTGGCGTGTTGCCCCTCTTTTCTGGCTGAAGAAGTGTAGGCCTGCATTGTACTGTGGACGCTGTGATTGGGTTAGGAAAAATGCTGATCTCCAACATGATATTTTCCTTGGGAAGAAAAAAGAAGGAAACTATGTCAGCAGCATAAAGTAAGTATGTGTAAGGAATGGAAATGGTGACAGATGAAGGCTGAACCTTCTTTTCTTTTTATATCCAGGTGCATCGCAGGTGACACCCGTGGCTGCTTTGCAGGGAACCTGAAGGCAAACACAACAAGATGCTGAAACTTAGTCTCCGGCCTCTCAGGGGAGAATGTCTGGTCAGTTCCATCGTTCCACAATCTACAGTTGGGGATGACAATCAAGTCAACGGCTAGGGTGAAGGAGAGGCAGGCTAGGGGAGGTATCTCACCCTTCTGCCATCCCACTCTGTTCTACAGATGGTTTTACTTCAAACCTAGGCAAAAATCAATTCCACGGGATACCCTTCTTGCTGTGTTTCAGCAAGCCACTAAGCTATAGGAGAAGGAAGTTCCAACCTACATCTCCCCATTCAGTTGTCACTGGGAAGTGATATACACACTTTGGAGTCTACAGTGAGTGAGTCCAGTCATCTTCGAACAAGGACTCAGTGAGCCTTTGGTAGAGCTGCCTGCTGTAATCAGTAGTCCATCCTTCCTTGCTCTCTGGCTCTTTGCCACCCATTTTCAGGTTTACAGAGCAGGAGCATGCCTGGAAAAGTACAGAAAAGGACCGCGTATAGTCAAGGCTATGGTCTTTCCAGTTGCAATGTATGGCAGTGAAAGTTGGACCATGAACGCCAAAGAATTGAGGCCTTTGAACTATGGTGCTGGAGAAGACTCCTGCGAGTCCCTTGGACTGCCAGGCGATCAAACCGGTCAGTCCTAGAGGAGATCAACCCTGACTGCTCTTTAGAAGGCCAGATCCTGAAGCTAAAACTCAAATACTTTGGCCACCTAATGAGAAGGAAGGACTCACTGGAGAAGAGCCTAATGCTGGGAAAGATTGAGGGCACTAGAAGAAGGGGACGACAGAGAATGAGGTGGCTGGATGGAGTCACTGAAGCAGTAGGAGTGAGCTTAAATGGACTCCAGAAGATGGTAGAGGACAGGAAGGCCTGGAGGAACGTTGTCCATAGGGTCGTGATGGGTTGGACACGACTTCGCAGCTAACAACAACAACCCCTTTATGAATCTTTGGAAAATCAAATGTTATAATTAGAATGTTGTGAAATTGGAGGAGACAAATAACCAATAGACTGCACTCTACTTCTGCACTCATTGTCCACATTTTTATTTTGGCTAGCCGTACTTCTTTTCTGTGGTAACTTTAAAAGAATGAAAATAGCTAAGTCTTGAAGTACTTTTGAACTATTCGGGGAGTCACCCTTGTACATTCCATTGCGTTTACCCTTTTAATATCTATTTTTTCCCCAAGGTTCTATTTCTTCCTCCATTTCCAGATGATACCTGAGATGCGTAAGTGCTATGTACAATAAGCATTTTCTACCCTCACACTTTCTCATCATCCGTTTTCCTCAATGAAGAGTCCATGGCACATTTTTTTCTCCCAAGATCGATATGAACATCAGCTAAATTTTAGCTCTGTTGAATTCCATGTGCATTTTTGCCATAATAGCCACACTTTCATGAATCCTGGAGCATTTTTAAGAGGATGCTCGTGTTTTCTTAGGTCATAAATGAGGAAAAATTGAAAATTAACATAATCTGCAAACTTCTGATTACATCAAAATTGAGTTGTTTAAAATTGCTGTTAATCAGAGTCATGATTCAGTGCGTTTGTATATACACATACAGTATATATAAACATACATTTAGCCAGGACTCAGATTAATGACTGATTTAAACAACCTTATTAAAACTAAATTTTTATGGAGTCACTTTTTAAAACAAATCTCACACAACCCTAACTCTACCTTTTCAATAGAAAGAATGTTGTTTGAACATAATGGGACACAGCTGTATGATTGAAAAAGTTGTAGAATTAAAACATTCTGATGAATGTTTGTAACCAAGGAATGTGGTTGTTTTAGAGTTGTGTGATTGAGAATTACTGTTGAGACACTATGGAAAACCCAACCTCTCTTCCCCAGCCTATCAGACATATATTTAAAGTTTGGGACAAATAGACTGCATAAACAATTGTTATTTTCTTGAGAAGTAACAATAACTCAACAAGATGGAACTGAAAAACACATGGATTTCTGTCATACCTGATGTGTTTGGATATTCTATTTTGCTGTGCAGAGGAATGAGCCTAACATGGGTCTGGGCTATTCACTCCATTCTGTTCCTTTGATGGACCTGCCAGAAAAGAATGATTCTTATTGTCTACATTTTTGTCTAACATCCAAACCTGAAATTATTGTGATTTGAAGTTCCCTTCCTTCAAGCATAGTTAAGATAAACCATTCTTTGTCAAGTTTTATCAGTTAACAAAAAAAAAAAAATCTCAAAGCACTTGCTGTCACCTGACATAAACATTGCTGTCACCAAATTCCAAGTAGATACAACAATAACAACAAAAATACAATAATAAAATAGTACAATATATCATTTCAATAGTAAATAATTACAACTCTTTATATACTTATCTAATGCAAATAGTATTCAAGTATATGTATTTCTAATAAACCTATATAGCTATCATGTTTTAACCTGCTGTATTGTGTGTAAATGAGTTGAATATTTCATTATACTTGTCCATTCAAGGTCTATGTCTATAGACAATCCACTCATAGGTGGTAAGTGTAATCAGGTCTTCAATCCATTGAGTGAAAGACTGCTACCATTTGTTAGATTTGCCTTACCAAGCAGAAACAGGTTAGAAAAACTGTGTAGTAATACAGCCATTTTGTAACCAGACACTGACCAAACTAGTTCTTAGGGCTGAAGGCTCATCCTTGAAAACTCAGAGGTGGCATGAATATGCCCTTGTAACATTGTTTATGCGACATGCTCTCAAGACACTGCTTGGGTCTTATCTCCAGCTCACAGGTCAGCTGTCTCCAAGTTGTTTTTAGCTATTTCTGGTTTTAATATTTTCCATCTCAATTTTTGTGAGGAATATGATCTAATATTATTCAGTGATTGTGCTGGACCAGTATACATTCAGCTGCTCTATTTTATATCTAGTTTAGGAATTAAGAACTGTGTTAGTGTATTCAGTATTTACAGGGTTAAATGTTATTTCCTCAAGAGATGCATTATGGGAATTGTAGTCTGACTGGATAGTGAATACCATGCGTACCTAGTTAAGTGGGTGGAGTTTAAAGTTTTATAGCAGGATTTCCAGGCCCTTTGTCTTTGTTCTACATCTTTTCACGAATGCATGCAAGGACGCTTCTTTGCTCCAAACAATATGGGGTAAATTTACCTTCAATCTTTTACACTGTCAGGATGGACAGATGTGCCATGTTGGAGGATCTTATCAGCAACCACAAGTCTGCCTAGGATGCCTGACTAATAAAGTCTGTTCAACACCATTCTGCAGAATTTATGCTATTTGAACCATTAATTATAATGCATATTAATTTGTGTTCCATCATAGTAAAAGATTGAAGGTAAATTTACCCAATATTGTTTGGAGCGAAGAAGCATCCTTGCATGCATTCATGAAGAGATGTAAAACAAAGACAAAGGGCCCGGAGGTCCTTCTATAAAACTTTAAACTCCACCCACTTAACTAGGTACGCATGGTATTCACTATACAGTCAGACTACAATTCCCATAATGCATCTCTTGAGGAAATAGCATTTAACCCTGTAAATACTGAATACACTAACACAGTTCTTAATTCCTAAACTAGATACTGTATAAAATGGAGCAGCTGAATGTATACTGGTCCAGCACAGTGATGTTGCTCCATAGTCTATGTTGGGCTCTTCCTAGAGCCTATTTTCTGTTTTTTGCTATTGCAAGCAGTCACACAAACACCCCCGAGGACTCCACTTTATGACCAGTTGTGCCCATTTCTCTATTTATTGTAGACTGCCTAAAATCATATTTTGTACAATGGGTGGCTAAACTAATATGATGAAATAAATAAATATAGGGAGGCTATTCTCAGATTCAACCTGATTGGACTACGTGGGGTTGTCGTTGAAAAGCATTTGGAAGCTTAAGTTTGGGGCACACCATGGTACACCTATATAATACCATTGCTACATGATTGTGCTTGCTTTGGGTAGGATTCCAGATGCAATCTAAGGTGTCCATTGCCCTAGGTGTTTTGGGGTCAGGTTACCTGCAGGACTGCTTATCCCCAATGATTTCTACTCATCCCACCAAATCTGGTAGAGACAGCGTGCTCCAGGTCTTGAGGACATTTCACAGGTCCCCTTAAGTGAAGTGGTGTCATGTGGTGGGCCCTCCTGCCCTCTGAAACAACCTCCCCCTCACTGGGCCCAAGTTGTTAATTATTGGGGCCATTTCTAAGTGCATGTTTAATGTTCTTTGGAAAGAGTGCTAAACTCATATCCCAAAGTAGCTTAGTTGACAGCTTGTAAGGATGGAAGAGGATGTGGGGATGAAGTAGGGGGAGAAGAACATCAATCACCTCACAGATGTGGCTGGAGGACTTATGAGCAGTGGCATTGTAAGCCCTGACATTGATACCATTGAGGTCAACAGTGTGAGATAGATCAGAAATTCCTTCTGGTGCTTTCTGAGATGAAATTTAAATACTTGTGCTGGCCGAGCAAACTTAGCATAATTTTTAATGAGCTGAATTTTTCTCTACTTGTCATCACTTTATAGTCACTGATGTATTGCTACAGTTTAATATTTGCTGCATTATTTTAGCCTTCTAATTATTCACAGTTACTGCCTATTTTCTCAGTAATAATTCCCAGTCCTCCTTGTATTTTAAAACTTTGCTTTTAGGTTTATTGCATACAAATATATATGAAGTTTTGACATCCTTGTGTGAGCACAATAACCTCTGTTACTCCCCTCACTCGTTTATATTGAACCAGAATGAATGCCAGTTATGGCCTCTCACTCTGGCTTTTAAATAACACCCCTCCCCCATTCAATTTATTTTATTCTGTAAAATTCTAGTCCAATTCCTTAGGGCTATTTGGCATGCTTTCTCAGTCCGCTTTCCTAAGGCAGAGTCTTTGTGCATTTTGACTTGCGTAAGTTCTACCCCTTTATGAACCTTTGGAAAATCAAATGTTATAATTAGAATGTTGTGAGCTCAGCACTTATATTTCTCAGGAGTTCCTGCAAACATTTGCTTTGGTTTCAGGCCATGATAAGGTCACTTCCCTGGAATTTTTTTGTTGTGGTTAATGCTTTCAGTGAAATGTTTCACAAATGGCAAAATTTCAGTGTGTTTTGTTTTCGCTGGGGCAAACTGGACTATGCCTAGCTCATTGGGACATATAATCGTTGCTACCAGTGACTTGCAATAGCTTAAAGTTTCTGTGTTACAAGAAGGCTGCTACACAACTTCTTGGGTGTGCAGGGTAGCTGCTTGATGTTTCACAGGTAAATGTTCGTTGTAAAATAAAAGAAATGCCTTTTCCTAAGATTTAATGCATACTAATGAATATTTTAAACTGAAACTGACATTCAGACTGACACTATTCAAAAACTCTTTATATAGTGATGTAGTGTTAGTTAAGTGTTATTATTGTTTGGTTGCAGTTTATTCTTAGGCAGGCTAAAACCCAGGCTACACCAGCAGGCTTTTCTGCTTTTAAAAGTGTAAGTTCTTTATTGCTCTCTGATTAGCCTAAGAACAAGACTGTATAAATGAGAATTGAAGTAAAACAATAATACTATCTCTTTCTGCTAAGGGAGCCTACTCTACTATTTGACAAAGAGAGATGATTGCCACAATTAACTGATTTAATTTGTCTCTTAAATCATAAGAGACCATTTAGATACTATTGTGGCACTTTCTTGCCAGTAAGAGAGGCAGGCATTTTTGAGATTTTCTTTCTTAGGTACTGAAAAAACTTAATTCCTTTAATGCATTATACATATTTATTTACAAATGGGATGGGGAGTATTATGCTGGCCATTTATTTGATATCATGACCTATTTAAATAGATTCTTGAGATTTCTAAAATTATATAGCAGAACTGGCAGCATTGAAAGCCTCCAGCTCCAATTGCACAATGGTGTATATTAGAAAATGCCAAGGTCCATAATGAATGTTTTTGACTGTATCTGAATTTCTCTGTTCCTTGGTTTCCTCTCATTTCAGAATTTTGGACGTGTATGTGTTAAACTTTGAAAGCATAGGAATGTGCACGTCGGATGACACCCAAGCAAATATGTTACTTTGGGAATGTGTGACTAACTCGAAAATGCTTTTCCAAATGAGTTTGCAGTGGTCAATCTCTTTGGATTAATGAGAATATATTTTCTTTTCTCATCTGCTGAAGGCTGTAAAAAAGGAAGAATGTAGGGGAACATATTCTACTGTCACTTTAACTTGCAAAATAATAAAGCCAACACTGATTCTACGGTGAATATTTCTGAAATGACCTTGACTTGGTTGATTAGAAGGTCCCCAATGTGAGAGGTCTGTGAGGATATTCAGTAGTTCAGCTTCTCAACAGCTCCGTTTTCAGAAAAGTCACAGAAATAGCCATTGCCCAGTAGAGGGCACTGTAGCCCTGCTTCTCCAACCTCCACCTGCTCTTCTGAATTGACCTCCCCTTGGACTCCATATCTGAACCTTTTGAAACGTTTACATTTCCATGCTAGTGTTAGTTCTCTCAAGGGCTGCTTTAAAGAGCCAGCTCGCTCATACTTCTCAAGTCTTGTATCGCCTTTTATATTATGTGTGCTTTCTGTAGCCCATGATGTCATATTACAAAATATGATCCATCTGCATCACATGGGCAAGGCTGAGTGCAGCTGGGCTTTGTGGGTTTGGCTGATGTAATCTCAAGGAATTTCATATTCCATTTTAAATGGCACCTGTAAAAATAATCTTCAATTTTGCAACTTGAACACTAATGCTTAAATTAGGAAAAAAAAAACGTCAGGAAACATCTCAACGGTTTTGGAAAATAAATCCTCTCCTGCTCCTCTTAATTGATCCTTTGATATATTTTCTATCAGTCACAACAGACTAAAACTTTCAGTCTGAACAAACAAAATCAGAATGCCTTCTTATCGTATTATTAGTTATTAGATGTACACGTGTGCTGATCCCTCTGATTCTATATTTAAATCTATTTATATAAGGGGATATAGAGCTAAAAATTAATTTAGGCAGCAGCAAATGCATACATCCTAAAGCATTTTACTTGAATGAAAATGGAATTGCTCCTAATTAGTGATGGACTTTGCAATACAGCAAAAGGGAGCTAAAAGTCGATAAATTCACCTTGCTTTATTGTGCATCCTGTTTCCAGTTGTATATGGCTAGGATCTTGTTGAACCAGAAGCAGTACAAAAATAAACAGATGCATATATTTCCATATTATGAAGAGGGAAGACATATGAGTATTTCCTTCTCAGCTTCAAATCGTATCAGACTGCAGATTCTACCAATGATTCGATAGGAGTGAGATTTATGAATTGGCCACAATGGGGAAATTTTCTCGATTTACCCAGTCAGCTTTGGAAATCTGTAACTGAATATTTGGTATGTTTGTAAGGATGCGAGATTTAACAACCATTCTAAAGGGTTGGTTTGTTACTTTGCATTTCTTGGGAATCTCCTTAAAATGGTGTTGTTCAAACATGTTATCACTTTTTTAACTATCCAGAAGATTCATCCACAGAGTGTTCCCTATGCGTATTCCCAAGACGCTTCACCACGACTTCTGCAGCGCTCCCATAGGCTCCATTCAAACAAATCCCGTTCTTTCAAAGTAGCCACTTGAAACCCGAAACCATGCAATAAATGCTAATAAGTTTCCTGCTGGGTAGTGCTCTTTGGACAGCTTATTTTTCATCCCTCCTTTCATGTGTGCCCTTATTGATGACTTTGTCAGTACCACAAGTGTTCTTAGAGAAGACAAAAAGTAAACACAAGTCAAAGATGCTGGTCTGATAAGGTTGTGGAAGGTACACAGGAAACGCTTTCTGCAGAACTGCTCCTGGTCTCCCCCCTTCGCACTTTGAAAGTTTTAAATTGCCAGTAGGCTGCTGTTTATAATTAGCTTGAATGGGAAACACCATATTTCTTCATTAAATTATCATTTACAGCAATACAATTACTTACATGAGACGTAGATGCGGTTCTGAGAAAATGATAAGCTCTTCCTCCCTCCCCCCACCACAACCTCTGGAAAAATTATTGACACTCAAATATTTCAGGGGAAGTCATATGGAAAAGGGGAAACAATGGTTCATGGGGCCTTCTGCTGAAGATTGGACAGGAAGTATAGCCAGGGGGTGGGGGTCGGGGGTGGGGGTTTTGAGAGACCATGTATCCATGCAGCTCAAACACAATGGTATATTTTGGGGGTTGCCCCCCCAAATGGTGATGGCATTCTTTGGATGGCCAAAGAAAATGCTAAAGATACAATGATGGCAGACTTGGGTATACAAAGTCAACTCTGCTGCTGATTCCCTATAAAAAAAGAAGACGCCTTTTAAGACCTTAGAATAGTGCTTCTCAACCTTGGCAGCTTTAAGATGGATGGACTTCAGTTCCCACAATCCTTCAGCCAGCAAGCTTCCTCGCTGGCTGAAGAATTCTGGATATTGAAGTCTACCCATCTTAAAGCTGCCAAGGTTGGGAAGTGCTGCCTTGCATTCAAGGCCCACACAATCTTCTGTTAAACTCTAAAAGTCCATCACATATCGTTCATTTAGGTAGTCTGGAAAAAACAAGCTGATCCTTCTCATTTGTGCTGTTATGTGGGGAACAAGATAAAGAAGAACGGGAGAGAGAGAGAGAGAGAGAGAGAGAGAGAGAGAGAGAGAGAGAGAGAGAGAGAGAGAGAGAGAGAGAGAGAGAGAGAGAGAGAGAGAGAGAGAGAGAACTGTGGCAGAAATATTAATGGGTGGTCCCACTTAATTGTGACTCTATTTCCAACCACAACCTAATTGATCCCTACACAGGACATTAATATTCCAATGGATTGTATTCTTGTGATTACATGATACTAGGCAGGAAAAAAGTTGATCATTTAAGTTTTGATCTCCAGAATTAGTAAACACAGTGTACAGATACAAGGGGAAGAGGAGATACAACAATTTTTGGATAATCTGGATTCTTAATACAGCACCAGGATGAACCTAATGATTAGAAAGGGATCATCTTCACTTCTGTAACTTTCTAGTTAAAGTTCAGGTTTTTTTTATTTCAGATTTCTTGCATTATTATTTTTCAAAAATATAATTGGGTTGAAGCTAGCTATAAATAAACAATATCCTTAATATCCTGGTAATTGCTTTACATGTGAATAAATAACACTTTTCAATAATAAAAGAAAATAAATGGAATAAAGTTCAATAAAGTACCAAAAAAATGAAAGTTCAGATGTATCTGCATACCATAATTGTCATTTTATGTAAAATCTACATAGTTTCTAATCCTAGTTATTGTAACTTTCTTTCTTATAATAATGATGATATTATTTACAGCTTTGATTTTTACTCTTTTTCAATGACAAAAAAGGACTTTATTTGCTTGCTAGCATTTCTTTTCTGTCCTGCTCCAAAGATTTGTTTAGATATTTAAAGTTGAAGTACCTTTGCTACACTGTAAAACTGAAAATATTGATTTATTTTAAAAAAATATATATCACTTCTTATTTCAAAAATCTCAAAGAAGTTTACAAAAAAATAGAAAAGTTCAAATGCATTTTTTTTTACATTTTTTGCTAAATTCTGGTAGAAATAATACTCAGTTGTTAACCCAGGAGAAAAAGTATATTCCTGTGTATGGATCTGCATTAAGAAATGGATCTAAATTTTGCTCCTTGTGAGCAGAATAGGGCAAGCAAGCCTCTTTGCCACATTCCATAACATTCCGGAACGTTTAGGTGATTCAAGAACACACAGGAAGTAGGAGACATTAGTGAGAAATGCACTGTAATTAGATCTTTGCCTACAAATGTATGAGCTTCTGTTTCAGGCATTACAGATTACAGATTTTTGTTTTGATGAAACATATATTTAACTCACCCAAAACAGAAAATAATCTTGGATAAAGGAAACACTTTATAGGTAGGCAAATATATCCTCCCAGAGGCTATACACCTGTGTGCTCCCAAGTATTTGCACTCAACATGTCAGCTGCAAATACATTGTTTGTATATGGATGTTTGATTAGCATTTCAAGAACACAATTAACATTACACCCCAGTGATGTACTGAATACCTGTTCGTTTTCACTCCCCCCCCCCTTGTGAAGTACTACTTTGTATGGCTGACACAAAAGGTACAGGTTCTTTTTGGTATTGGGAACAGATGTGTCCACCGACTATCATATTCTACTGAAGAATGGATAGGTTATAGAAGGTCAACTTCAGGCATACTTTTCAAGCTTGAATATTATTCCCTTTGCTTAGTTACCACATCTGCAAGAGCATAGTCTTTGAGCACAGACCTGCCCATCTTTTAAAAGCATGTTATTTAAAGCCAGTCTTTACTTATCTACAGATAGATAGGTGCATATTCTGATGGAATAATTATCATGGAGAAGATGAACATATTCTACATGATTTAGAATTTGCATTAAAAATTAATGAGTGTTCTCTAAATACGCTCTGTTTCAAAGATGGAGACTCCTGTGGATCTAGCAGGATCCCATATATTTATCCCCATAAGGATGCTAACTTCCAGGATCTCCCAACAGTAAGTAAACAGGTGGAAACATTAGCAGAAATCACATCACCCCTTCTACTTTTTTTGTACCTACTGATGAACATCTAGGGAAGACAGTGAAGAAGAATGGAAAGGAGGGGGGGAGAATTGAGGGTATTCTCCCTCTCTTATTGTAGTCTGCCCCCTCAATATGAGTTATCATAGGTAACATATTTAAATTGTTTCTCTTTGTGCTGGGGCTTCTGACTTTGTTCTTCCCTTCCCTTCCCTTCCCTTCCCTTCCCTTCCCTTCCCTTCCCTTCCCTTCCCTTCCCTTCCCTTCCCTTCCCTTAGAATGATAGTAGGTGCCCAACTGGCAAGATAACACCTCTGCTATTGCTCACAGCCTTCTGTACTGCAACAGATGGTCCCCAGACTCAGAGAATGCTATGTAAACAATCAAAACTTGCCTATTACCAGCTAAGAGTACCACTTCTTCACAGTGCATAGCAAGGCTGTGAGAAAGAGAATCAGAAAGTTCCTGATGTATTATTGTGGAAAAATACCAGTTACAAATTATTTTACTTGCTGGAATTCTTGTACCTCTACCCCTTTCACTTAATTTTTTTTTTGCTAAAGAAAATTCTTTGGCAATAATGCTTGGGAAAGAATCACTTTGGGCAAAGTAATTGCTAAGGGACCTGGCATCTTTGTTTCCTGTCCTCCTGCTCTCTCTTCTTCTACTTCCACGTAGCAAACCTTGCTACAATTAGGAGAAAAATTGGGAAGCCTGCTCAGTAATGGAATGAATGGTTTTAGAAGGTGATGAGCTTTTTCCCCCCCCTCTGCGAATATTTAGGCAGAGGCTGCCAATCATCAGGTTCTATATGGATTTTTCAAAATTTACAGAGAAATGCACAAGATCTCTTCATTATGATGGAATCAGGGGTGGCATCTGCCACTATTCAGCGCATGGAATTGGAGCTGGCATTACTGCCACTGTCCTGTTCATTCTCCATCCATTCTTCTGAATATTTAGATCATCTGAGAAGAATTCACATCACCTTGGATGCTGTTCTTTTTGACAGAGCCAATTTATACATTTGTACCTAGCTGACAACAAGTGAGTGCATGTAGGTGTAAATCAGCCCAATGTTCGGACTACAAATTAGGATCTACACTAGACATACATTCTTTGTCCAAATTTATCATTAGGCTTAGCTACATTAGGTTTAGCTGCATTGTACAGTGTATTGTAGAATGGACCACTAGGTCAATGCTACCGCAGACTTTGGTGAGGTGAGAATTGATAAATTAAAACAACTTAATCTGATCAAAAGAGGATATTGATCATTAACTGAACCACACACCCACACACCTACTTCTCTCTCTCTCTCTCTTTGTCTCTCTTTCTCTCTCTTTCTTTTTCTTTCTTTCTTTTCTCTCTTTCTTTTCCTTCCTTCCTTCCCTCCTTCCTCTTCCTTCTTTCCTTTTTCTTTATTCTTCATCAGAAATTATTCAAAGAAGTCCCAAATGCCCATGAGATTTGTCTGAATATATTTAGCTGAATGTATTTATCTGAATATAAAACATATACTTATAAAAGAACATCAATGTTAATGAATAATATCAAAATGCAACAGATACCATTGCTAAACCTTTTCATTTTGATGGATGGATGGCAGTGGGGGAGTTGATGGCATTTTGATGGATTGATTGATGGAAAGGAAACATATGCTTTCCAGATTGAACCCAAAGCATTTCCAAATTCAGAATCCAGGTCCCCTCAAGCTGCAGTCAAACAAGAATAAATTGCACAGTATTTGTTACACACTTGGGATTAATTATTGTGGTTGAGACGTAAGTGGCTGTACCACTGAAGGTTACCAATTTCATTCTTTAATGTGCGATTTAGAGCTCTGAAGAGGAGGGGGGATGGCTGGGAGCAAGTAATAGAAATATTTCTGTCTGAGGAAGACTGGACAACAGTAAATGAGGTCAAGTCTTCACCTGTGAAAATAATAAATTATTTTTGCTCATTTGTAATAGTATACATTAGGAATTAGATTCAAATTAAAGAGCTGAGTTCAGAGAGCAGGGAAATTGCTTTTTTTGTTGTTTTGTTGCTATTGGAATTTCAGTTTACCTGTAGTTGATAACACCTGGAAATAAATAGTGTTGCTCCCTGGAGAATTTTGGTCATCTCTGAGGTTTAGAGTCATAAGTAATGAATCTTCCATCTGTTATAAAGAATAGGGTTATAGCATCCCATTCTCTGAGGCTTTATGACTAAGTGATGATGTTTTAAGGAAACTAGCATGACTTGTGGAATTGCTTTTTTTTCACCTTGAGAATTTGGGATATATGGCATTTTATAAGGTGAACAAATAATGAATTGAAATGTGATTAGAAAAAAATTAGAATCTTTCTAATCCTAAATTCCCTCCTTTTGGTCATGATTTAGAGTTATGTTCCAAATGCTTTTGAATGGATTTTCATTCTGTTGCTACTGAACTAACAAAAGCTAATACAGTTTAACCTGACAGCGAATGGATCTATTGTCACATATCGGAAACTATAATATTTTGAAGTGAAATCATATAAACTCACTCCTGGCTGAACATTCCTGCATCTGACAACAGCCCTTTGCTGTAAGAGTGCTACATAACACTCTACTGTATTGTAAATTGTCCTTCTCAATAATCCACATTTAACAGGAAGGTTTTATGAATTTAAAGGTAAAGGTTTCCCCTTTTTAGCTGTGTCCGACTCTAGAGGCTGGTGCTCATCTTCATTTGTTACCTGAGGAAACCAGCATTGTCAGAAGACAGTTCCATGGTCATGTCTATACACCGAGGCGCACAGAACACTGTTACCTTTCCACCAAAATGGTACCTATTTACTTACTTGCATTTGCATGCTTTCAAAGTGTTAGGTGGGCAGGAGCTGGGGCAAGTAATGGGAGCTCACCCCATTTTGCAGCACTGGGGTCTCGAACCCAGACTGTCAGCTTTTCAGCAGACAACTAAAGTGTCTTTAACCCCTGAATCATTGCACCCCTTTATGAACTTAGCCAAGACTTAAATTCAGAGAAGATTTGGTCCTATCTGCTTGCAAATCCTTATGGTGGAATTAAGTAACTGGCTTCATGCCTGTATTTGTAAGATGTTTGAAAGCTCAGGTGGTTTCTAAAGAACTTTTAAATCCATAAAATAGTTGCTCTGCATGTTTGATCACTGATTACTTAGCCATATCATCTTAAAATAATATGTTAGATGTTTATTTTTATGATTGAATTGTGTCGTAATTGTGAGTTACTTGGAGAGGACTTGGGAGCGGAGAGGTCAGGAAAGAATAAAACACTCATCCTGTAAATATCTATTCAGAAGCATGTTGAAATTGGTGGATTTCATCCTAGAAAATCATATGTAGAATTCCATCCCGAAATACAGTTGGGTGTATATTTACAGACAGTATGAATAACACTAAATGATTTTATGGAGACAATTGAAGCCAAATATACTGTTTTCATAAAATACATTTTTCAGATCATAAAAGTTAAATTCAGGATGTTTTATTTCCTGATTTTCTTTTTTAAATAATAAAGTTGAATGTGATCAATATTAAAACCAACTCATTTGTTTTATAATTAGTGCAACAAATGGAATTCTAGGGATTTACTTTTAATCATAATATAATTAAAGTGACCATATTTTCTTGGGGGGGAAAAATAAAGAAAAAATCTGAAAAATCTGAAAGATTATTCACAATGAACTTATGTTTATAACTTTACTTTTCCTTACAGAAAAAAAATATAAGAACAAAACTTAATTAATTGATTAATTAATTGAATCTAAAGGGCACATTTTTGGAATAAAGACTGCATGGAAATATAATTCATATGGTATTTATGTAGCTTATTTATACAAAATTTGACTACATCTGGTATTAACTTTCTCATTATTAGTTTCCTGATCAATTTCTGATAGTATTGTAACTGGGATGATTTTATTTTTCTGTAAGTGTATATAAATATGCATTTGAATACAAAGTACTGGAAGAGAACGACATAACTAAGTAGCAGACTGTCCCATTACAAAATGTTCTTATAATGGTTGTCTTGGATGGAAAGCTTGGGCTTAGCCGAGCAATCATTGACATTCCTTAAGAGTTGAATTGAACGTTAGTTACATGAGGACAGAAAAATCTCACTTCCATCTAAGCTTCATCTTGAAGAGAAGAAGGCAGAAGAGAGAGAGGTGGGGGAATTTTCCTTTTGTTTCTTAAACATGACATTGTTCTCTATTAGCAAGCTAGGTGAGGAATAGAGTCTGGGACAACACGTGAAGACCCTTTTCCTCCTTTATCTCTTGCCATTTGCTTTAGTGCTCAAATGGGCTCATGACACAGTCTCTCCCTTCCAGGTTTATAGCAAATAAAAATAATGTGACCTAGCATTGTATTTTTATGATGTCTACCTCTTCCTATTCTACCAGAGAGCTCAGATTACAGTCGGTTTCCAAAGGCACTTTTTAGCCATGGCATGTTGCAATTGCAGACTTACCTTTAAAAGGATGATGGTATTGTTTGCCTTAAGAGCTTTGGACTGAATCCAGGACCTTTTATTTAAGTTTCGGTTTGACTTCTTTTTTTCATTCCAAAACAACATCCAGGTTGTCTGTTCCCAGGGAGAAAATGCTAGGTTAAGTTGTATGTGTGCAATCCTCAGTATACTGATTACTCTTTAGCCTGAAACTTTTGTGTGATAACTCCTAATATGCATGTTATTAATAATGAAAGCCTAATGGCTACCAAGGGGGTGCCATGGCTCAGGGGGTGCCATGGTTCAGGCTGGGCAGCTGACAGCCCTGGTTCAAAACCCCGGGTGACATGAGATGGAGTGAGCTCCCATTACTTGCCCCAGCTCCTGCCCACCTCGCAGTTTGAAAGCATGCAGATGTAAGTAGATAAATAGGTAACACTTTGGTGGAAAGGTAACAGCACCCCATGGACCTCAGCATATAGTCATGCTGGCCATATGACCACAGAAAGGGTCTTCGGACAACGCTGGGTCCCTTGGCTAAGAAGCAGAGATGAGCCCCTCCCCAAATGGAAAGGGGAAAATTTTACCCTTACCTCTAACGGCTGCTTAATTTTGTGAAAATTAATGTAGCATTTAAATTAAACATTATCAGCTTTTGAATTTGATTTTATCCTGGCTCCATTCATTTCTTTCTCCCGGTCCCATCTACTCTTTGAAATGGAGCCTCTGTTAAACCACTCCAGAGCCAAATGTAGCTTGTAGACTGAATTAGGTTGCACATCTCTGCTCCAAAAGGGATTACATTTTGCTATTAGGGTAAACCTGAATACCATTTGAGTATGCTCCTACCTTCATAGTGAAGAGTGCCATCTGGATAGCAAATCTGTGTCTTCTGAATAGGTAATGAATATCATGCACTCCCCCCCTCCTCCTTTGGGCTTATTATCAGTTTTGTTCTCAGAAGATAAAGCTAAAATGAATGTAACAGAAAATGTAAATCTGTCTCTGTGTTGCCTCTAAAACAGGGGTTCCCAACCTTAGCAACTTTAAGATTTGTGGACTTCAACTCCCAGAATTCCCCAGCCAGCTATGCTGGCTGGGGAATTCTGGGAGTTAAAGTCCACAGACTTTAAAGTGGCCAAGGTTGGGGACCCCTGCTCTAAAAGACATTGCTGGCTTCTAAATGAGAAGTGGCAAATATTGCTAATGTAAAATGAAAGTAGAAGTGAAAAGAAATGAGCCACGTAACTTTTGGAATATGGCTAATTTACTGTGGTAATGCCTTGGTTTTGGCTCTGATCCCTTGCTCGAAAATCAGATCCAGACTGCCGAAAGTCACCTGCCAGAGTCGATCTGCCTCATAATGCTGCCTGCAGAGCTGTTTTTGTTTACCTTTCTTGGCACAGTCACAGTGGCTTCTGCTCTGTGACAGGGTGCAAAAGGGATCTTAGTTTGAGGAGGTGGGGGAATTTGGCGGCCAGCTACCTGTTTTCTACTTTTGAAACCGAAGTCAGTGATTAATGGGTTCAGCCTCGTGATGCCGGAAGAAAAGGAAAGATAGGATTGTGCTGTGAAAGTGGTTTTCTTGGGACTGGACTGCAGCTTTTGTCTTTCGTCTTGTAAAGCAAAGATTGCTGTGAAAGAGTTGGAAATGAGTGTGTGAAAACTGATTACTACAAACTACTTTTGTGCCTCACTTCTCTTTGTGTGTGTGTGTGTGTGTGTGTGTGTGTGTGTCTGCAACTGACAGTAAAGTATCTTGCACAGCAGTTTTTTATTCTTCAAAAAGGGTTGGGAAAGTTCAGTCAAAATCATAACGTCTGCTTGTTCGAAATTGCAGAAAGACTTAAAATCAGACATAGTGAGGGCAACTTATTTACCAAAGCACCAGAAGGCAAGACAAGAAACAATGGATGGAAGCTACTCAAGGAGAGAAGCAACCTGGAATTAAGGAGAAACTTCCTGACATTGAGGTCAATTAACCAGTGGAACAGCTTGCCTTCAGAAGTTGTGTGTGCTTCAACACTGGAGGTTTTTAAGTAAAGACTAGACAGCCACTTGTCTGAAATGCCTGAGCAGGGGATTGGACTGGAAGACCCCCAAGGTCCCTTCCAACTCTGTTACTATTGCTATTACATATTCTGTACAGGTAGTCCTTGACTTACAACAGTTCATATAGAGACTGTTCGAAGTTACAACAACATTGAAAAAAGGACTTATGACCATTTTTCACACTTACAACTGTTGGTCATGGTCATGTGATCAAAATTCAGATGCTTGACCACTGGATCGTATTTATGACGGTTGCAGTGTCCCAGTGTCACGTGATCACCTTTTGAGGCATTCTGACAAGCAAAGTCAATGGGGAAGCCAGATTCACTTACCAACCAGGTTATTAACAACTGCAGTGATTCACTTAACAATGGTGGCAAGAAAAGTCGTAAAGTGGGACAAAAGTCACCTTACAAATGTCTCACTTAGTAACAAAAATGTTGGGCTCAATTGTGGTCATACGTTGGGGACTAACTGTACTATATATGTGTCTTGTATGCTTCCCTGCCCTTTCTCCCATTCTCTGACCATTCTCACCTCTGATATAACTTCATTTTTCCTCCAGGAAGTTGAAACTGCAAGTTTTCACACTATCAGTCAGAAACTGGTTATGTTCCAATGAAGCCTGATTTAATACTGGCAATTTTACGAATAGTCTGTAGCTTGTAGCATTTTTAATTCCTTGTCCCTGAGCACATTCGTCGACGAGTGCAAGAGAATATACGAAAAGGGATTGTTATCAGTGTCTTAGTTTCGTGCATGAAAACAAAAGAAAAGAGACGTTCTCAGAGTGCAATTATGTTTAGTATTACTTCACCTCTGGCAGCTTTCCTTCGCTTGAGAAGCTACAGCATTAGGGAATATTCCCTTCCTAAGGGTGGTGATAAATCTGAAATCAACAATTGTTACTATGATTGGTAAGTTGCTGTTTTGTTGTATGCTTTGTGTGGTATCTTGTCCAAGATTCAATCAGGCTGCAAACCAAAACATTCCATGCAGACGGTTCTCATGGATTTTTCATAAAGAATGGGCAAGATGGGAATGGGATGGGTGGAGAAAATATTTCTTCAAGGTCTCTAAGGCTTTTGGATTTTATAATCCTTTTCTGAGTACATTTTGTTGATACGGGATGTGGCTGAGTACCTGAATTGTTTCTCTGGGCTTGCTTTATTTATCTTGCTCGGTATTATCTGTCATGTAAAAGTATAATCTTAAATGTCTGTGACTGTTAAAAGTTATATCTTCAGCTAGTGCACACAATCTCCGTTTATGGCGTAAACAATGGAATGAATGTACTCACTCAATAGATCGTATTTCTTTTCACATTGATTTGTCATAGTTTCACACAAAATGTTCCTATACTCCTGTTTCCAGTGCAGTTCTCAAAATGAGTTAACAGAGATAGTACAGAGAAGTTGTGGGTGCTCCATCACTGGATTATCTACAAAAAGGTTTAAATCATGGCAACTGGACCAAAGCTTATTAAAATTTTAATAATTAAAATTTTAATAAGCTTTGGCCTGGTTGCGATGATATAACCTTTTTAGATGGCTTTTGGCTTGGAAGATTGAATCTTCTTTTACATCCATTACTGGAGGTTTTCAAGAAGAGATTGGATAGCCATTTGTCTGGAATGGTATAGAGTTTCCTGCCTGAGCAGGGGGTTGGACTAGATGACCTCCAAGGTCCCTTCCAACTTTGTTATTCTGTTATCCATGCAAAGCCCTTTTGTAGGACATTTGGATGGTACTTTATATTTAATGTAACACTTTTTGGTGCTTAGTACAGATAGTCCTCAGTTTACAACCACAATTGAGGCCAGAATTTTAGTAAGCCATTGTGGTTGTAAGTCGAGGCATCATGTGACCAAACTCAATTTTATTACTGTGTTTACAACAGTTGTAAAGCTAGTCCCTAAAGCGAGTCCCTGTGGCCATTAAGTGAATCCATTCTTCCAAAGAGGTGATTTTTGCTAGAAAAGGGCAAAAAAGTTGCAAATCACAGTCATGTAACCACAAGATGCTGCAACTGGTCACAAATGCATGTTGGTTGCCAAATGCTCTAAATGTGATCATATGATTGGAGGGTGCCAGTCATAACTTTCATGTATGCCTGATCTTGGTTTAGGAGCAAATCATAGTATGCTGGATTGTCTGAAACCTGTTACCTGTAACTTACTTAGCCATGTTTGCCAGTAAGTCAGGCCTAAAAGTTTCCTCTGATTGAGAATTTCTGAAGAGAACTATCTGTCATGACCTTTTTCGGTCTGCCCTATTGGTGCACCCCCAGAAGGGATTCTAACAACCCTAGGAGAGGTTGGGTGGATTGGGGCCTGACAATAGTCCTTCTTGGTAGCTGGATCATGCTTGGGAAAATCTTGGCTCTTGGTGTAGGTTGTGCCTTCAGAGGTGATTCTTAAGCCAGGCATGTTTATATGGGCATTAAGGGTGATCACATTGTCTCTTAGATAGGTTAGCATTTGCTTTGTTTACCTCATAACTCTACTTTTGTTATTGTGGTACTGTAAACTACCAGGAGTTTTTAAAGTTAACGGTACTCACCCTTTGTATAAATACAGGTACACGTATACTTACAATAGTTCATTTTATAGTGACTAGTCACAACGACATTGAAAAAGTGACATGACCATTTTTCACACTTATGGCCATTGCAGCATCCCCATGGTCACATGGTCACATGATCAAAATTCAGATGCTTGGCAATTGACTCATATTTATGATGGTTGCAGTGTCTTAGAATCACCTTTTGCGAACCTCTGACAAACAAAGTCAATGGGGAAGCCAGATTCACTTAACAATCGTGTTACTAACTTAATGGCAGTGATTCACTTAACATCTGTGACAAGAAAGGTCGTAATATAGGGCAAAATTCAGTTGACAACTGACTCACCTAACAACAGAAATTTTGGGCTCAATTGTGGTCGTAAGTCGAGGGCTACCTGTAAATTATAGAAACAAACTGGCAGAAATGAAATAGCCTGGCACAGAACAAATGGTATTTCTAGAATTTATTTATTTATTTTATTTATTTATTTGTTTTTATAAACCGCCCTTCTCCCGAGGGACTCGGGGCGGTGTACAGAATAAGGTAGGCATACAGAATGAACAATAGTGAAAACAAACAATAGTAAAATACAAGCTGGGACCCCAGATTAGAGCTATCAGGCCAGGCCAGACTGCTGGAACAGATAAGTTTTTAATTCGCGCCGGAAGGTGCGGAGGTCGGGGGCCATCCGGATTTCGGTTGGTAAGCTGTTCCAGAGGGCTGGCGCACCCACTGAGAATGCCCTCCCCCTGGGGGCCACCAGCCGACATTCCTTGAGCGGTGGCACCCTGAGGAGGCCCTCTCTGTGGGAGCGCACAGGACGGTGGGGTGCTGACATTGGCAGAAGGTGCTCCCGTAGGTAGTCCGGACCCATGCCATGTAGGGCTTTGTAAGTCATTGTTAGCACCTTGAACTTCACACGGAAGGCAACTGGAAGCCAGTGCAGTGCACGGAGGAGAGGTATGGTATGGGAGTATCGGGAGGCTCCCAAGAGTGTCCGTGCCGCTGCACTTTGCACCAGTTGAAGCTTCCGAGTGGATCTCAAGGTCAGCCCCAAGTAGAGAGCGTTACAGTAGTCTAGGCGAGAGGTCACAAGAGCATGGGTGACTGTACGTAAGGCATCCAGGTCCAGATAAGGCCGTAATTGGCGAACTAGTCGAACCCGGGAGAAGGCCCCCTTGGTCACAGCTCCTATGTGATCTTCCAGGGAGAGCTGCGAGTCAAGGAGGACACCCAGGTTGCGGGCCCTATCAACAGGGGGTAGTAACTTGTCCCCGATGTTAAGGGATGGGATGTTCTGAGTATCCTGGCTTGCCGGTACGTACAGCCATTCAGTCTTGTCCGGGTTCAGTTGAAGCCTGTTCCTCCCCATCCATTCCCGGACCGCTTTCAGGCAGCGAGACATCACGTCGAGGGCATCACTGATGTTGTTTGGAGTTGAGATGAAAAGCTGGGTGTCATCAGCATACTGATGGTACCCTACTCCAAAGCTGCGAATGATCTCGCCCAGCGGTTTCATGTAGATGTTGAACAGGAGAGGCGAGAGGACCGACCCCTGAGGGACTCCGCAAGCGAGAGGCCTCGGGGTCGACCTCTGTCCCCCTGCCAACACCGACTGCGAGCGACCCTGGAGAAAGGAGGAGAACCAACGCAGAACCGTGCCTCCCACTCCCAGTCCCCTGAGGCGTCGCAGCAAGATACCATGGTCGATGGTATCGAAAGCCGCCGAGAGGTCTAATAAGACTAGGACAGAGGAATGGCCCCTGTCCCGGGCTCTCCAGAGATCATTTATCAGAGCGACCAATGCCGTCTCCGTGCTGTAGCCCGGCCTGAAGCCCGATTGGTACGGGTCTAGATAAACCGCTTCATCCAGGATCTGAGGGAGTTGGTGCGCCACCACGCTCTCAACAACCTTCGCAAGGAAGCGAAGATTGGAGACTGGACGAAAGTTATTCAATGAGGATGGGTCCAAGGTGGGCTTCTTGAGGAGAGGCCTCACCACCGCCTCCTTCAAGGCGGTGGGGAAGTGACCCTCCCTCAGAGAAGCGGAGATGACCGCCAGGAACCAGCCTCGTGTCCCCTCTCGAGCTGCATATGCCAGCCAGGAAGGGCACGGGTCCAGTAAGCATGTGGAGGAGCTCAACCTCCTCATAATCCTGTCCACTTCCTTAGGAGTCACAGGATCAAATTCCTCCCAGATGACGTCGACAAGACTGTCCATGCCTTGTTCTTCCAACTCAGCCCAGTTGGAGTCCAGGCCGTTTCGGATCCGAGCAATTTTATCCAGCAGATACTGACCGAATTCCTCGGCTCGACCCTGCAAGGGTTCCTCCCTCACCTCTTGGTTCAGTAGGGAGCGAGTCACCCTGAACAAGGCAGCCGGGCGATTATCTGCGGACGCGATGAGGGTGGAAAAGTAGTTGGATTTTGCCACCCTTATCGCAGCGAGATAAGACCTGGTGAGGATTCTTAATCGCAATCGGTCGGATTCGGATCGACTGGATCTCCAACGGCTCTCTAGGCCCCGTCTCCGACGCTTCATTTCCCGGAGCTCCGCGGTGAACCATGGGGCTCGCTGGGATCTGCACCGGGTCAGAGGCCGCAAGGGTACAACTCGGTCCAGAGCCTCCGTGGCTGCCTTCTCCCAGGCTTCCACTAAGGCATCCGCCGAGCTGTGAGCAGGGAGTGCATGTGCGTCCCCAAGCGCTGCCTGGAACCTATCAGGGTCCATTAGGCGCCTAGGGCGGTACCATCTGGTTGGCACCGCGCACCCACGGCGGGGGGTGGCAAAGGGGAAGTCTAGCCGCACGAGGTGATGATCGGTCCACCCTGTCCTGTATTTAAAGCAGTGTATACTTTGGGCACCTCTGTAATTCTTAGCCTGATACCCATTCAGTTAAACCTGTCCCAATTGTTCAGACTTTAGAAGGAAGTACAATCTTGAGACTGGATTCAAGGTGTTGAGAGTTACCGTATGTTGAATTTCCAGCACACAAAGCTTTATCATTCTATTAGTGCGAGAGCAAGCAAACAATTTAAAGCTTGTGGCCACATTAAAAACGTTGGGAGTTGAGAAGGTGAATGTAGCCTGGTGTAGGTAGCTTCACGAGTAATTAAATTAATCTGCTGGTTACTCACCTCAGGGTCAGTATTGCTTTATTCAACACACCCATCCCTACATTCATTCTCCTTGTGCCATGGCAAACTGTCTGGAGAAACTCAGAAGCAGTAAAGAAACCATCTTTATAATTTATAATAATATATAATTTAAACCACCCACCCGCCTCACTGGATTTGCTGCTTCGAAGCTGTTTGCTGTTTTGATTAGCTTTGATGAATGATTTATTGGGAAGGTTATTGAACGGAGGCATGGCTTTGAAGCCCATTTAGTTGCAGTTGAAATCTAGTTGCAGGAGCTGAGATTGAGTAGCAATCATCACTGTAAAACTGACATTGCACACTTTGGGTGTAAAATAATCAATTGTACTACAAGGAAAAGGGACCTAGAGATTTTGGGGATGTGAATTTGGACTGTTCGTAAGCAAGTCGTTTTGTTAATCAGTACGTATTCCTCATAAATAATTTATATTATAAAACAAAGGAATTTTATTTGCAGAATGTGCTGCACTTTTTTATTATAAGTATGTTTTATGAAGAACATTTACAAATGCAATTATGAATATTTACAATTAAATTACTATCAGTGGAAAAAACTGTAGAATTGTTACCGTATATGTATTCCTATGATAAATAACACGAGCATTTTTAAAACAACAACCACAATGTCTTTAAACCAATTTACAAAATAGAAAATAATGTAAAAATACCATCAGGTAGACATACACAAGAAATTATATATATGTGTATGTATGTATGTATGTATGTATGTATGTATATATGTATGTATGTGTGTATACACACACACACACACACACACACACACACACACACACACATTCATTATGATCATAAAATGGGCAGAGCATAACAGTCCATTTTACCTTTTCTGTTCTATTGTTCCTTTCTTTAGAGAAATGTTTAGGCATTTCCTTTTAGCAAATCAATTAAGAAAAGTTAATTTAATTACTGCAAGTCCAGCTCAATGTTTTGTTAAAATACCACATATTAATGGAGAAATTGAGTACTTTCCAATATAATAATAATAATAATAATAATAATAATAATAATAATAATAATAGTAATAGTAATAATAATAATAATAATTATCAGTTGGATATTTTGAAATACATTCTGTTTTTTTAAAACAATATTCAGGAACAAAGATCAGAGCTAGGCAAGGAAAATGAACTGAGTTAGGTGGGTTATGTATGGAAGCGGTCTTTAGTTAGGTACTTTAGCTCATTCTAGTACAACCTGTTCTGTAAAAGCCTAGAGAGATAATCCAGGAGAAAAATTCTGGGTGTGGAGATAGAAAGTCCTTTGGAGAATTAGCTACAATATACTAAACCTTGACTACGTGCTGTAAATTATTGGGTCAGATTTAAATTTGAGAAAGTTACCTGTTTTCATTCTGTGTGTTATGTGATTTTGACTGAGTTCATCATACTTAAGGTTCTAAACTAACACAATCAGAGGAGATAAAATCCAAGCCTTGGCAAGATAATGGTTGTTTCTTTTTCATTTAGTGGGTTCTGATTTTCTAATCATCCCTAATATATAAAGTGAAACTATATAGGTGATGTTAGTGTCATTTTATTCCATCCTTTCCCTAACCCAATAAGAGTGAGTACAATTGTTTGCTTTTTATCTTATTAGTTGAGCATCAATAGGTGTGATCTGTTCCTGAGCAAAGCTTTTGACCATCGGTCTTTTGATTTATCTTATTACTTTAATTACCTCTTATTGCAACTTTAGCCTTCTCAAGAACAGAGACTTTCTGGGGTGATTACACAAATGAGACACAGTCCACAATAAAGACCAATCCTTAATAAGTAGAGAAAAAAGGCAGTATAAAATATGGAATTGGTTCTAATTTGAACATTAATATATCACAATGGATTATCTTTCGAAATCTAATAAGGATCCATAAAGTAAAGATAAAGTAAATGCAAGAACTGCAGAAGAATTGAGATTCTTTGACAACTAGCAAAAGAGGACATTTTTGACATTTAACAAAAGGATGTAATCCACAATGACAAATATAAAAATAATGTATAGAAGAACAGTGAGTTTTTCCGTTTGTTCATAGAGGATTTTAAAACTAGGTTTGTTTTCTTATGAAGGAAGATAAGAAAAACATACCACTGTCACAATGCTTTGAGTGCAGGGTGAATTGAATGTAGAAGTAACAAGGAAGAAAAATATTAAATAACTTTCTTTACCTTTAATGAAGTTTTACTCAAAAAGATTTCTGTGTGTACAGTACTATTAAACTTCAACAGAAATTGTGATACAGATAATATTAACCTGTTAGTCTTTCCTTTATACTTCAGTTAGGTAAGTTTAAGGTTTAGATATATAGAGTATAGGGGGTGGGGGGGTGGAATGCTATTTACAATTTACTATTGTAGCCAACCGATGGTAATCAAAGATATCTATCTCTACCTTTATACAAAATATAAAAGTAGTCATTTTGGTTAGAACACCCTAGAAAACATCTTTCTCTTCATTTTTCCCCCTCTTAGAATAAATCCATTGCCACACTACCTTAAGGTAGTTTGTGCAGCAATAAACTCCAAACGACCCTTAGCAATCTTGGAATATTCTACCCCAATTTAACATAAAATAATTGTCTATCTTTTTCTAGCCTTACTTTGTTTTGAAAATTTCAAGGGATTTATTTTATGAAGCAACTTCTAGAATAAGTTTGTTTGCTTCTCTTTTTTCCTTCCCTTGACAATCAAGAACAGCGTGGTCACCAAGCTTTTCTACGCTTCTGCAAAAAGACTCATGTGAAAAAGTCTGCAAATGAGCAGTTAAGGGAGCTGAACAAATTCCCTACTGCTATATAATCCTTCAGCACTTGCTTTCACCCCACTGGGCTTGCACTCAAATGCAATAATTAAGGATGGAACTGCAGAAGCTTTCATGGTGTCCTTAAGCTTTTTTTTCTCCCTTTTCCAGAGCTAACTCCCATGAAAATTCTTTGCAAACCAATAAACAAGCAAGAACTCCATTTAAGCTAGGGCCCATTCTCTTATTTTCTTCTTATTATTTTTTTAGATTTCAATTCTGCATTCTGTTCAGATGCTACTTTGAGAAGGGGGGCAGTGAGAAAATTCCCTTCCACTTGTGGGTTGTGGAAAAACAGATACTTTCTGTATATAAGACTCAAGTGATTTTATTTATTTCTTGCAGTGCGTTCTATTGCTTCATGCTGGCTTATGTGTTTTACTTTAAACAATACGGTTAAGATATCATGCAACGAACGGCAATTATAATTCACTTCTATGTCCTGGAAAAAGTAGATAGGCTTGTGTGCATTATTTTTTTCTTGGTTGTTGTTTTCACACTGTGATTCTTGTCCTGTTTTAAATAACATCAGAACACACAGGCTAATAAAATCTGGGGGATAACAGTGTGGAAAATAATCGTGATATATACATAACATGAATCTTGTTATTAAAATATTATGAACATGATGTGAGATGATAGTAGTAACTCTACTGCTCTGGTAATGAAAATAACCCTCTGACTCTCTAAATCGAGTACTAATATTATATTATGTTATTGTAAACTACCCAGAGTCACTTAGCTGAGATGGATGATGCCAAAATTTAATAAAGAAAAATAAATAAATAAAAGTTTTAAACAACCAGGATCAACAATAATGTTAACTATTAACACCTTGTTGTTTTTAGCAAAGAGAAACAATTCACTATGGATTTATTTTTTTTTCTTTTAGTGGAATGATGGGAATTGCTATTTAGGTAAAAGGAACAAATTCATTATATAATGAAGTGTTGCATATGATATAGTTCTTTGAGTTAGCATATAAGTTTTTTCTTTCATTTTTTTCTTTATCATTTTAATTGTAGCAGCAACTCAAATTATTTAGCAGCAAATAATATTGCTTTTTTATTTGCTAGTAACAAATATCAAAGTAAACCAGAACATTTATAAAATGGTTTGAAAAACTCAGAAGGATTCATAATATTACTTTTCCTGACAACTAGTTGTTTTGTTGCTGTAGCCAACCTGTACAAAATAATTGCAATTCCTGTAATAGTCTGTCCATGCTGGCTGACTATCCACGATTAAATATGAATTTTCGGTTCACATTGAAATTCCTACTTTAATTATTGCAAGTAAATAATTTGGGGGAGTTTTGAACTAGTCGATCATGGAAAGGAAAGTGTATTTTTGATTCTCTCTAGAGATCCCTTTATTAAGAACACAAGGCTATGCAATCTTCGTTTAGCTCTCCCATTCCTCCCTAAGTATGTTGCTCAACCCCCTGCCCCCCAAAAAAGTCCAGCCCACAACATTGTTAATGCCAGTTCTAAAATCTCACTGGACTCTTCTGTATGTCAGGATTTTAAGAGAAGTGACTGGAGCCAAGAGCAGATAAGCCCACAGCTTAGGACTGTTGCACAGATACATGCTTTATAAGTCTATGATTTATGCCTCCTTATGATTGTTTTTAGTAGTAAAACATCTAGTTTCCTTCTGGAAGTGGCTTCTACAGAGATTAGAGGTCAGGTGACAGTAGAATGAACTGCTGTTGTTTTCTGCAAACATTTTCTGAGGTTTGGTTTCTTCTAGATTCTAGCCATTGCATAAAAATACAGCATTTCTATAATCAGAAAGGGACGCGGTGGCTCAGTGGGTTAGGACACTGAGCTTGTCGATCAGAAGGTCGGCAGTTTGGTGGGTCGAATCCCGAGTGCCGCGTAGCAGAGTGAGCGCCTGTTACTCGTCCCAGCTTCTGCCAACCTAGCAGTTCGAAAGCATGTAAAAATGCAAGTAGAAAAATACGGTCGGAAGGTAACAATGTTCTGTGCGCCTTTGGTGTCTAGTCATGCCGGCCACATGACCACAGAGACATCCTCGGACAAGTGCTGGCTCTTCAGCTTTGAAACGGAGATGAGCACCGGTCCCTAGAGTCAGAAACGACTAGCATGTATGTGCGGGGGAACCTTTACCTTTACCTTTACCTATAATCAGTGGGGTTCCTGTCACCGTTTTAGCAAAACATTCGGTATCAGATAGCAATAGCACTTAGACTTATATGCCGCTTCACAGTGCTTTGCAGCCCTCTCTAAGCAGTTTACAGAGTCAGCCTACTTCCCCCAACAATCTGGGTCCTCATTTCACCGACCTCGGAAGGATCAAAGGTTGAGTCCACTTAGATACTTCACAAACCAATAAATATTCAAAGAATAAGGTTACTGAACACAGATAGACAAATTCACACTTGCTACTGGGAGGCATGAGGGAAGTGAAGGATAACAGCTAAAGCCCTCCAACTAAATACTAAATAAGGCATTTTCTCCAAGTTAACAATTTTCAAGCAATGGGATTAAATGTAGGTAAGTCCAAAGGGTTATTTATTCATTAAAGAAATTTATATGGCTGCCAAACTCAAACAGGTGAATGTGAGCAGCTTGCAACCTTAAAAGTCCACAACATAAAAATCCATAAAACCCTACTCCATCACCCCTCCTACAATTTTATCTGTTGCCTTGACAATATTTACATCTCTTGATGCCTAGCATTCTCAGAAAGAAATAAAAAAAAACATTCCCAACTGGGACATCAGCTAACACACACCAGTTTTCCTACTGAAAATGTAATAATTCCAAACTTAAAATAGAAATTACATCAGTAATTTTCTGTCTCTCTAAATTTCTAAGGGTTCTAATTTTGCCAAGAAAGTAAATGACTCATAAGTTACTTTGCACAAACAGTGAACACACCAAGTAATATATTACAAATATGTGCTTCTACTGCATGAAGATTTTACTGGCCATACAATGCTACATTCAGGAGGGTTCCCCCGCCCCACGTCTTCAGCATTAATTTCTCCATGCAATTTGAACAAATTGATTTGTGCTTAAATGTTAACAGTGCAGATACATGTATGTTGGCTTAGAAATACTGTCTATTTAGCAGACTTTACTTTAGGAATTACTGAATCTAAATCTGAAGTCCTGCAGACATTTCCTCGGGAGTAAATTCTATTAGGTACACCAATACCAGCTTCTGAGAAAGGATTCACATACCTGGGTATTGTAACATGTCTGAAACTTATACACGAAGGCAATTTGAGAGTGATGTTATCCTTGCAGATATCAAACTATATACGTGACACCATTAATATGTTCTGCAGAAAGCCGAAACACAGAGTTCATGTACTTAGAGTTGTCCTGGATTGAATGTTTGAACATATTATCCAGCAGTTCAGAAATATTATTATTTTTCTCTGTAACTGCTCTAGGGAGTATCTTATTTAAACAGTTTCATCCTGTTGGCGGCTTCGCTAACTGGCTGTGGCTGTGCTGTCCTTAGATGTTTTAATTTTAAAGTGATGCCTGGTCACAACCATGAGATTCCCTTTCACATGTTGAGACTACACTCGACTAGAACTGAACATTTTCAAGACATGACGATGTTGGCATTGGGATCCTGGTCCAGAAATAGATTTCAGACAACCCCCACCCCAAACACATTTGTTTCATTAAAACAAAGGCAACCAGTTCCATCCAATTCGTCTTTAGTGAAATTCTCATCAGTATTCACTTTAAAAACAGTGCCAACACACACACACATGCCACCATGGCAATGCACAGAAAATTAATAGGCCAGTCTTCTGCAGGGAAGTTCTGCCGTTGAGGCAAGGTAGGTCTCAAAGCTCTCCCCAGTTCCAGAGATAAATCTCAAACAGGTGCTATTATTTTGAAAAAGAGTTACCTTCTCCAAATTATTTTTTCAAGAGTCTGTTTGGCTTGTCCCATCTAATTTAGGAAGTAGAAAATGGGATTGATGAGCAGGGGAGAGAAATGCTGAACTCTTGATGTTTTAGCTCTTAGTAGTTATGGGTCCTCAATTGTTGTCAAATGTATGTCATGTTGGCAAATGGTTCAGTCTTTTACTTCGTAACCCCATTGACCACCTCCCAAACTGAGATGATGCAGAAGAAGAAATATGTGACAAACTGAATGTGAGAAGTCACGGTGCAGATGCATCATTTACTAATAATCTGACATGCTTTTGTTATTACTGAAAGCAAATGAAATTCACTCAAAAATGTAAGGAAACCGTGGGGTGCAACTGGAAAGAAATTACGGCATCCTTCCTTCCTTTACATTGGGAAGGTATCTTAGCCAATTCCCGACTAAAGCTGTACTCTGCTGATTCTTTTTGCAGCTCCATTGAAAATAGGATAATAAAGACAAAGAGATGCAGCAAATATAACCAGGAGCTGAATACATATTCGAGAAACAGTAGCTGAAATCTTCCTTGCAAATAACAAGCAGTAAGCAGTGATTTTTAAATCCTGTTTGGGGGGGGGGAAACAACCCAGGATAATTCTATGGTGTAGATGTCAAAGGTGTTTTTTCCTGCCTCCCATCCTTCCGAGGTCGTAAAATGAGAACCCAGATTGTTGGGGGAAGTAGGCTGACTCTGTAAACCGCTTAGAGAGGGCTGTAAAGCACTGTGAAGCGGTATATAAGTCTAAGTGCTATTGCTATTGCTAGCGACCCAGGAATTTAGTGCAGTATATTTACGGTGGCAATGAATGAACCACTGGGAGACTTGAAAGAATAGGTTAGAGCAGGGATCCCCAAACCCCGGTCCGTGGACTGGTACTGGGCCGCGGACAGTTAGGAAATGGGCCATGCAGCTGGAGGCATGCAGTGACTCTGCAGGGGTCTGGGCAGAGGCGGAAGAGTGGCAGGGCAGAAGCCGGCTTGCCCAGCGCAAAGGTTCTCCAGCGGCTCTGCTTGCAACTGGCTTGCAACAACTGAGCTCAGCATTCTTCCTCCTCCTCCTCCTCCTCCTCCTCCTCCTCCTCCTCCTCCTCCTCCTCCTCCTCCTGCTTCTTGTGCTCTCTCTCTCTCTCTCTCTCTTATTCTTCTGCCTCCTACTTTTCCTGCTTCCTCTCCCTCCTGCTACTTTTTCTTCCTCTTCCTTTTCTTCCTCACTTTCCTTCTCTCCCCCTGCCGGCAATCCCAGCTGGGCTCGTGCTCCCTTCGCGCAAGTCTCCAAGTTTGCAAGGTAAGTGCGCACCAGCCCAGCTTGCAACTGTTGTGATTCAGGGTCAGCCTGTGGGTTCGGCAGTTGGGTCGGACGACTCAGAGGAGGAGGAGGGGGGTGTTGAAGACCTTGCTGAGGGGGTTGAAGATCTTGCTGATGAGAGCCCTCAGCCAGGCCCCTCCCACTTGGTCACCACGGAGACCCAGCTGTGTGAGCCTGACAGCGTGGATGAAGATGACCCACAGCTGGCCCTGTTCAAGGACGCCCGACGCAGGAGGCAGTCAATTAGGAGTAGACAGAGGAAGGCAATGGGGCTCCTCGGAAGGAGGCAGAGAGAAGCCATGCCCTGAACTCTATATAAGGGGAATGTGTGGGAGGGCTGATTTGCTGAAGGCAACCGCTTGGATAGTTCCTGTTTCTTAAAGCTCCTGTTTCTTGGTTCGTGTCTTGTTTGTTTTTGTAGCTATAAATTTGGCAGGCTTTATTTCAGCCTCTTGCCGTTTGTAAAGGGGTTGTCCCTGCTTTTGCTGCAGGGCCGGTAGCAGGCTGGTACAGAACAGCAACCAGGATCTTCCCCAAAACCTTGTTGGAGGGGGATCCCCCCCTCCCAAGGTATGTGTTTGTGAGGATGTGTTCTCAGGGTGCAAATAGGGGCAAGGAGAAGCTACCTTTCACTTTAAGCACTGCGTCTTCAAGGGAATCTCTCTTTCTCTCTCTCGTTTGCACCTTTTCTCAGACTGCTGAGGGTTTTTTTGCTTTTGTTTTGATGGTGCTCCAGGTGCCTCATGTTTTGGCAATTTCCTGCCTGATTTTTGTGGTTTAATTTGATGTGTGTGTGTGTGTGTCCATGCTCCTTTCTTTGTGCAGCTCCCCCTATCTTCCCCTAACCTCCCCCGCCCCGGTCCATGGTAAAATTTGTCGTCTTCGTGCCAAAAAGGTTGGGGACCTCTGGGTTAAAGGTACATCTCAATGGGGAAAATATCTATGTGGTCACCATGAATTGAAAACAGTTAACACATGTTCTCCCAGGTTCGGCTTATGGTCACTCACTCACACACTCACAGACCTGAAAAGTTGCTCAAATCACTTTCAACTGAACACTGAGACACAAAGGGTTCTTCTTCACTGAATTTAAAATAATAGCAAACTTTACGGCTTACAATGTGTTGCTCTTTCACACATGCCCACAGAATCACTCATTTACACTTATCCACGTCCTCAACTAGGCTGGCAGGCACTAGCCAGAGGGATGAAAGCCACCAAATCTGTGTCCAAAGATGACTCAAGAGGAGGACCCCTTTTATCCCCCAAAGTCCTTGCTTTGTTGGTAGGATTTGGGGAGCTTCCCATGTGCTCAGTCCCAACTTCTTTTATAATGGATTGGTTCCTTCCTGGCTTCATCCACCCTGCTTACATGCCTGTTTCGTCTTTTGGTAGGGCAGCTTAGGTCTAATTCTCACAAAACAATTTTATGCCACATCACCCATCCATTGATCACTTTCTTTGTGTGCCTTGTGTTAATCAGAGGAACAGTGAAGTGGCTTGGGTGTAAGGATCACACGGAGACAGCAGACTTAAGTTGAATGTTTATTGAGGTACCCGACCCAGACTTCACCGGCTTCTGCTCTTTTTATAGCCAGCTGGTGGCTGGCTGGACCAATCAGTCTTTCATTATCCTCTCGCCTGAAAGCTGGACCAATCGGCTGCGTCTGGTTTTGACAGCTAAGGAATCCTTGTGGCGGCTGCGCTTGCGCGGTCAGCAGTCAGACTGACAGCTGAGAGCTGTCAGCTGCTGCGCCTGCGCCTTAGCCGGCGGCAGCTTTGACAGTTGTCAAACTGCTGCGTGTGTTCCTGTCAGCCGTTATTTACCTCATACAACTGTTGTTAACATGAACTAGTAACGATAATACATATAACATTAATATATAACAAACATGATATACAGTACTGCCACTTTTTGGTCCCTACTTTTACACATATATCAGAGGGTAGGCTTGTTGATGCACACCAACCCCACTGAAGTTACACTCAAATATCAGTGAAATACTACACTATTCACTGGAATGGCTGCTGAAAGAGTCTCTTGAAGAGGTGGGCAGCAGGAGTGAGGACTTGCACTCCAGAATGGAAATATGCATCAGAAATTGGAACATGTTAGTACTACAGCATTGCTTCCAAAGAGGAAAAAGACTGACAAAACTAATGTACCCTCCACTTAAGATCAATTTTGAGAGTACTTAATAAAGTACTTTACTGTATAAATTCTCTGTGCCTGAGATTTCAAGGCTCTGATTTCAGCAAAGTTGCTTCCTTGCTTTCCTCTCGGGGGCTAATTCTGCAGTTGCCATCCAGTTTTCACCTTTCACATCCTCTGTTGTTGCACCAGCTGCCATCTCTGCTTTCAGAGGGTTTCCATCTTCTCTTTCTAATAACTCAAATGCACACAACGAGAGAGGCTTTGGCTCTGGAACCTGAATGACATTACTTAACTTTCCCAACTTCTGTGATTCCCCCCCCCGCCTTTTTTCCTATTACTTTTCCTGATGAGACAACTCTGAAACATGTCATGAGTAGCAATGAAAATGGTTAACACTTATTTATTTATTTATTTGATTTATATGACTGCCCATCTATGTAATTTACTGAGCAATAAAATAAGTGAAAGCATTTACATCTAGCAGTAAAGAAATATTATATGTTGATAGTCTTTGCCTGAAAAGAACTTCCTGACCATAAAATGCAAGCTTACATAAATAATTATTGTAGCATTTAATTAAATGTGACTACTCTTCACTCTCCATAGTCCGTGGCCTAGTTTGTACATGGCGTAGTCACTTAGAAGGTTTTGGGAAATGCCAAAGTTGAATCCTTACTCAGGTATAGCAGTCAATGGGAAGCTTGTGATCAATTGCTCACACTCACAGCTTAATCTACCTCAAGGGTCTCTGCATGGATTCTTTTCTAAACCAAACTGTCTGCATGATGAAAATAACATAGTAAAATAGACAAATAGACAGATTTCTTGGAGGTTGCTGTGATGGTAAAAGTAATGTTCACTTGCCACAGATATTTTTCCTACATCTCTTTTGCCATCCAACTTGTAATTTGTGTGCTAGCAGTGTCTGCCAGGAACCCAAATTTGGCCACAGGTCTCCAGTTGCTGAATTCTAAGCAGCATTAAATATATTATTAGTGCCTCTTAGTTTCAACATTTTTCTGGAGGAATGTCTGGATTAGCAAATTCATATGAATAAAGCACCATAGGTTGCTTTCCTTTCAACAGTTCTGTAAAGTGAAAGTGAGGAGATCTGGAAGAATATTGAACATGCTCAAATACATCAAAGTTGAAAAAGACACAGTACAGCATTTTCATAAAACCCTACCCTGCTCACAAGGGTTCACCTACACGGAGTAGCATTTCTATGAAGATGGTCAAATACACTCCCGTGAACTGAATGAAACACAAAGGGATGTATGTTGATTTAACCTGGCTCCCAGTGGCCCAAATCCAGATAAGGTGTCCTCTTATTATGTGCACCCCACTGCAGAGGGAGTTCCGAGCATTTACTGGGGGGGAAAAAGAGCTACTTTGCCACATGGTAAACCTCCCTCCTTTCCCTCAAAGTCCACAAGAAGCACAAAACTTGGCAAATAAAAATGTGCTAATAAATGCACATTTTTCATTTTGTTGATATTATGGACGCAGATTGGTGTTGTTGTAGCGGTGCAAATCATCAGGATACAATTCTTGGGAAGTGATACAACGTGAGTCAAGAGAACCCAATGCAAACTTGACAGGTTGCCAAAGGATTTGGAAGAAATTAATATGAAAACAAAAACAACAAAAAACGTAGCCCTGGAATTTTAAATTTTGCATGAATCATTAATGGCTCTGAATATCTTAGACAACCTGTTGTAACAAGTTCTGGAAGGAACATGGGAAATGGAACTTGAGGACAAGCTTAGAAAGAGCAATCATTAAGAAGGGCGTCCTTACATTCCAGACTCATCACTGCTAAATTGTTGGTGGAGACATCCTTCTCCATGGTGGTCCTACCTGACTAGAGAAGGGACCGCATTGGTAGTTGTACATTGTGACACACTTTGTACTGAGAGATTACTTGGATGTCTTCTTTAATGACCTTTTCCTGTGTAGTGAAAACAGAAAACAGCCTTGGTGGAGCAGTGGGCTAATGCCTCCTTAAGTAACACCAGCTGCCTGCAATTAGTGCAGGTTCGCATCCCACCAGGCTCAAGGTTGACTCAGCCTTCCATCCTTCCGAGGTAGGTAAAATGAGGACCCAGATTGTTGGGGGCAATTAAGCTGACTTTGTAATAATGCCGCTTGGGGTGTGTGTGAAAGCCCTAATAAGCAGGCATATACATAGAATGAAGGCTATTGCTAAGCACATTGATTTCTGCTTTAAATTGTAAGCCGCCCTGAGTCTTTGGAGAAGGGTGGGATATAAATGGGATTTTAAAAAAACCGTCTTAGAGATCGTGCAATATATTATTTTAGCTCCTGCTTCTATGCTTACTGTGTTTTGGGTTTTCTTTGGAATATTGTGTCTTACTAAAGTTGATTTTAGCCATCCCAAGTGATAGGAAAGTGCATGAAAAGTGGTACCTAAAATATATATTTTTATACCCAGGGGATGCTTAAGTTCAGTTTTTCCATCAGGTGTATACAGCCGAATAAAGCATAGATTGCTGCTAACCAGTTCTTGAGGCCTTGTCCTTGCAATGGAGCTTCTATCTCAGTGTCACCTTGCTGGTGGGACAGGCAGGATGAAGCCAATTGAAAAGGATCTAATAGATAGGTGATTTTTTTTATTGAAAAATGCAGTGCAACCCTGCCATGTGTACATTCTTATGAGTACAGAGGTGGTGCTTGAGGGAGGTTGGTGATCAGCGGTGCTCTGTGTGGTCTGTAGAAGTGCATCCTCCTTCCATGCATCCATGGGACTCTGTTTCCATGATAATGTTTACTTTGGCTGCCTAGAAGAACAGAACTTCCATGGGAACCAAAGTTTCTTCATTTTTCTTTGGTAGTAAACTCGTGGAGGTATTCAACAAAGATGCTATTCCAATTTGTAACGTTGCTGCTACTGCCTCATTCTGAGAATCTCTGACTCTGTACAGGAAGTCCTCGACTTACAACAGTTCATTTACTGTCCGTTCAAAGGTACAACAGCACAGAAAAAAGTGATCTGTGACCATTTTTCACATTTACAACCTTTGTGGCATCCCTGTGGTTACATGATCAAAATTCAGATGCTTGGCAACTGGTTCATACTTATGATCATTTCTGTGTCCCAAGGTCACGTGATCCCCTTTTGCAACCTTTTGACAAGCAACGTCAATGGGGAAGCCAGATTCACTTAACAACCGTGTTACTAACTTATCAATTGCAGTGATTTACTTAACAGCTGTGGCAAGAAAGACCGTAAAATGGGACAAAACTCACTTAACAAATGTCTCACTTAACAACAGAAATTTTGGACTCAATTGTGGTTGTACGTCGAGGACTACCTGTATATTAAAGCTTGCTAAAGAGGAGAAAAATGGACAGAAAGGGGACCGTTCTAGGGAGACAAGGATTTCTTGTCTTCTCTGCTTATCTTCCCTTCATGGAACTTGCCCTAACCTCCATGCTTCCCTTACCAACAACTCCGCCATTCCCCAGTAACAGACTTCATGTTGTGTTCCTGGCTTTGTTTTGGAGGGACAGCAAAAGAAACACTGCAGGGCAGCATGTTGTGAGAATGAGAGAACGTTGTTAATGATGGGAGGGGGGAAATCTTGAAGTTTGCAGACTTACAATAGCAAAGTACTTTGTATTTTATAACCCTGTGTGTGGTTAGAAGTCATAAACTCTTTTCTGATGCTACCCATAAAATGGCTGGTTCTATATCTCATGACAAAGAAGGTGATTTCTAAGAAAGAAAGGCTTGCCTTTGATTAATGTTAAATGCAGTGCATTTTGGGAAATCTCAAATTATTTCTCTGTATTGGGAAAGGGCAACTATATGTTATATCCTTCTTTAAATTATTGTCCTCTTGGGTTTACATTGTTTCCCTAGGCCAAGTAGCAATTAATCAGATTTGTAGGGCCTCACACGGCTTCTTTTGTGAGTTTTCCAGCTGGTCCGGTATGGTTTTTGGCTTAGTGTCGTCTCCCTACCAATAAATACCAAATAGCTGTATTTGGAATCCTTCCAAGGACCACTGAGTTTATGTTCTTGGAGTTCACGGAATTAGAGAATTTCAAAGCGTGCCAGTGGACCATCTCATTCAGTTGCCCAATCTAAGGCAGGATATCCAATACCTAGTACTATCCCCCCACCTCCCGAGAATAAACGGTTCCATCAAATCAGAACTGTGGAGCAGAAATCCAATGACCAGCTCAAGAGCATGAATGAGAGAAGCAAACACAGGGGCATATTACCTACTACCTTCCCCATTTAATCATGTTTCTGGTGCTCCACTGAATCCTTGCCTGTTCATGTTCATGGGTGTGTGTGTGTGAACTTGTCACACTATGAGGAACATAGACTATTAGGATTTCTAGTAATTCTAGGTAAAGGTTATACCTTTAGGGTTTTTCTGAAGCTATATCACAATTAGAGGCGTTTTACATTTTCTGCAAAAGGTATTTTGTTCATTCTTATCATTGCTTTTATGTTTGGAACATACACACATTGTTGCTGGATCATCTCTGTTTTGCCTATTTAGATTCCTCCACACACAGCATTTGCACAGCTGTTGAACTGGCCCCACGTCTTCATGATGATTCAATGTTATCTTCATTGGGTAGCAGAGCCATTAACTTCTGACTCTGCTGCAGCACAAAGGGAATTTCTGCAATTTAAATTTTTCAGCAGAAGCTTGAGAGATGGGTGGTTTCCCTTTGGCAAAAAAATCATAGTTCTTGTTCTTCCCTTCTCTTCATTAATTGTGAAGTCTAGTGATAACTCACCCCAGTCTTTTAAATTCAGCAAACAATGGTCAGGCTTCCTTTGCCAACTGCTGAGGAGGAGTGTTGTGGAGGAAAACTGCAAGTTGTTTTGCAACTGGGTTTGGGGAATGAAGACTGTTTGTCCCAAATTTCTATTTTGTTCGTGCCTATTTGTTAAAGGAGAAAGGCCTGGGCATTGCTGCTTTGCTAAAAAGTCATCCTTGGCTAACTCAAAGGTGCTTTTCCAGAAGGCAACTGGATTTCCTTGGTTTTTTTTCCCCCTTGAAAACGTTTCGCTTCTCATCCAAGAAACTTCTTCAGCTCCTGAAGAATGCTATGCTATGCTGGCTCAGGAATTCTGGGAGTTGAAGTCCACGAGTCATAAAAGAGCCAAGGTTGCCTACCCCTGCACTAGACTGTGGTTCTTGAATGTGCTAAAGCAGAGGTGTCAAACTCAATTTCATTGAGGGCCGCATCAGCATTGCGGTTGCCCTCAGGGGGCTGGGTGGGTATGGGCCGGGTGGGCGTGGCCTACTGGGTGGGCGTGGCTAGAGTGCATATGGCCTACTGGGTGGGCGTGGCCAGCTCTACATCGTTCGCATCAAGGGTGCCTATGGGGGCCTGGGCAGGAGTGGGACAGATCTGAGGGTCTCTGGTAGAAGGAGGGTCTCTGGGCCAGGGCCAAAGCAGTGGGGGGAGTTCCCTCACTGTTTCCAGGATGGCTTCATGGGCCACATGAAAGCACTTCGCGGGCCAGATCCGGCCCCCGGGCCTTGTGTTTGACATGTCTGTGCTAAAGTGATCAGGGGGTCCATCCACATAAACACAAACATTGCATTCTAACTCAGCATACACACTCTCTGACGAAAGAAATGAACCTCAAACGATATTGATCTTCCCCAAGGACCATGCTGAATATATTCAGCATGGCTGTCTTTCATAATGTTCTCTTGGCATCTTCACTGCTTTTATTTACCTGAAAAACGTCTTTCAGCAATTTCTATTTTGTTAAACTAGAACAGTTTGGAACCCTTCAATGCAGAGTATAGGTTTTTAGTATAGTTCTGAAGACAAGAATTATACAGTACAATTCTATAGCTCTCACCCGGTACATATTTTATTTATTTGATTTTTATCCCACCTTTATTACTTTAAGT